>NW_014557287.1:927749-963820 GCF_001313825.1 Dinoponera quadriceps | reverse complement strand
GGGGGGGGGGGGAGGTTTACCTTCAGTTCCGAATCACCCCCTCGATCCTATTCCCGGCGCAACGTACAGCCGATTATAAATCACGACGTTCGGCGGTGCCCTTTGACGACCGAGGCCGGCGTTCGTACATCTACACCCCGCGAGTACAATACAGCAGCGGCGGGCTCACGTACGACTCGTGTGAACGCACATGTGTATGCGTGCGTGTGGGTGCGCGCGATCATCCCCCTACCCACGGTGGTGGATACGACCGAGTCAGTCCCATACGCATGCACGTACGACAGACGAGGGCGGGAGGGAGAGAGCGGGTGGGACGAGAGTCCTCATTAACTGGTTATTAATAGCTCGGCCGGCTCATATTAATGACAGACGCATCTGCTTCTTATATATCTACCTGGCGTATGTACCGGACCTCCTCCGCTCGCTCGCTCGCTCGTTCCTCGCCGCCGCGCCGAACGGTCGACATTTTTAGCATTCAACGAGAGAGAGAGAGAGAGAGAGAGAGAAGAACGTGCGCGTTTCGATCGTCTATCTCGTTACAGGTCTCCGCTGTAAGTTACATACAAGCCGGGGCCGTGGATAATAGCCTAAGATACCGCGGATTAATTTGATCGCGCGGGACGAAGAAGCTGCGGCGAAGGAGAGGGGTGACTTTCGGGATCCGTCGGTGGCGGGTCTATTTATCGTCCCGCTGCTGTCACGCGTCCACGTGTTACGGGCGTCTCGTTGAATGACTTCTCTCTTCCCCCCCCCGCCTTGACAGATGCTTATCGACGCTAAATGTAGGCTACCGCGATCGTGGCCTCCATACTTTCTCGCTCGTCGCCGCCGAGCGATTGAACGGTGCTGGATTGCACGTATATAACGGAATGCCGATTGCGCGAAGTCGTAAAGAGATCTGGAAACGCAACGAATGACGGTCGCCTTCGCGCCTCTCGGAAACGTTGATCGCTAATAATAAAGCATACTTGATTACCAGCTCGCACACGCGCCCTGCTCGTTGTATCTGCCTTATTATACGATTACGTAGTCCTTATTTCGCCGATGCCCTCGCAGACTGGAGAGAATCTGCCAAGGTGTGACGCCTGCTATCCTACCGCTACTTTATCAAGCCAAGGATTGCCTTATCCCTTCGGATCTTACAGTATTCTTACCTTCTCCCTTCTCCTCGCGCGTATTGCATACTGCGGCAGATTACACGGTTCACCTCCCGTAATTCCCGACGGACCGACTCGAGCCGGCAGCCTCGGAGAACCGGCGTCCACCGGTGGTACGCGGCACGTGATAAATCGCGACGCGTCCACGGCGACGTTCAGTAGCCTCCTGATGGCTCGCGTTCCCCAATTTAAGCGGTATTCAAGACGACACAAAGAGCCCGGTAGCTCATATGTCATCGCGCGCCGTGGCCTACGTCGGTCCGGCTCCACCGCTTCTTTTGTCGAGATACGCCACGGCCTGGCAACACAGTCTCGCGGCTCAGATAGACCCGTGAACGGCGCGCGCGCGCGGGAGTACCGGCCGCACAGGCGAGGCGCAAAGAAGGCGCGAGCGAACGCTAATTGATGTTACTGACTCGCAGTGACCCGCCGTGTCGACGCGTCGTGTGTGGCCGCGACTGGACGTACTTACCGGCGTTAAACGACCGTCCCCCGTCTTGAATCCGGCCGCACAATTCACGCACGTGTGAAATTGCGCGCGACGCCAGCGAAAGTTCGCGATTCGGCACGGTTATAGTCGCGCCCCGGCGCGACGATTAGCGCCGAGGTGGAAGATGCCGCGTCAGTCTCGTAGGGAACGAGAGGATGATTCTTCACCGATTACACATATCCGACGCGGCGAGAATCATTCCTTCCCCTCTTTCCTCTTCCTACTCTCTTGATTTTTTTCGCTCTGCATTGCCGTCGGAACGAGCCCGCTTCCAAATGACCGTGCGCGTGGCCGTGCGGTGCAACACAAACCGCCGATGTAACGACGGCTCGGACGAGAGAGAGAGAGAGAGAGAGTGTCTAGGCGCGATGGATCGCAGCTGTCGGCGAGCGGGACGGTACCCGAAAGTCGGCAGCTAGCCGAATCTATGCGCGAGGCCTGTTATTACTTTTTACAGCACCGGCACCGGGGAGAGAGAGAGAGAGAGAGAGAGAGAGGAAAAATGAGAAGCGACGGTGGAGGAGAGGGATAGATACGGGGGTAGAGGAGGGACGCGCCGCGTATAATTTGACGCTTAGCGACTTAAACGTTTTGTCTGTGATCACTGCGACGCATCTATAATCTTACACGTGGTCGGCCGGTCGGTCTCTCTCTCTCTCTCTCTCTCTTTGCTTCTTCTCCTCCTGCGTTGCACGCACAGCGGCCAAAACGCAGCTGCCTCGATTGGAGGTGAATCCCTGCGCGACGTGGCGGACGGATTCCCTCTTCTCTTCCGCCCCGCTAACCCACCCTTTCCGTCGTTCATATCCTTTTTCACCGCCGGCGCTCTCTACGCCCGGTGTGTGCCGGCGCTATCGCCGGTGAAAATCAGGACCCGGGTCTATTCGTAATGGGAGTAGCGTTTTGGTCGTGTTCGAGCGGTCCGCCAGACTCCCTCGGATGGAAATGGAAATCAAATTACCGGGCTAGGTGCACCAGTGAACGACCGGTCTCGCCGAGTGAATGACCACTGAATCTACGCTTATCTCCCTCCCTCCCTCGTCGGGCACGAGAGAGAGAGAGAGAGGATCGATAGTTCGGACGAATGAGAAGCTACGGTTTTCTTGTCTCTTGTTGCATCGCCGAGATAGTTGTCGCTTCTTCGCGATATTCACGGCGTTACCTAGTAAGCGATATCTCAGATTGGTAGAAAAAGAATCTTTAATTTTAAAGAATAAAATTAAAGTTAAAATCGCACACTGCTCATCCCGAATTCTTCTTGCAAATCGATACGGCTATTCTCCCCGTGCCGCACGGGGGTTTTAGATCGCCGAAGGACCTCTCGGCGTTCCCGCGCAGGCAAATGTAAATCCCCGTGCCGACCCGTTCGCCGTCGTGAGGTCCCGCCGGTCGAAAATAAGCGCGGCGCCTACAAATTTACCTCGAACGTCCGTCCGCTTTCCGGAAAGCGGCCCACGTCGCTCCGCGGCATCGTCTTCGGGGTATCAGCGACAAAAACATCCGGGGGTCCCGTGAGAGACCTCGGCCGCCGTCGGTCTCGTGTCGTTCCGTGCGCTATGGATGCGCCGGGGACGCCGGGGAGACTTGGCTTCCTCGCGACCGTTGGCGTGATATCCTTTTTCGACAACGACCATCCTCGAACGGCCTCGGTATCACACGCTTCCCCCCTCACCCCTGCACCTTGCCTACCAGTCTACCTACCCCCCAATCGCTACGCAGACCCGAGTTCGGCGTAAGTGCGAATTCCTCCTTTTTCTCTCGTTTCCTTTCGTTGGGCGGACGTGATTACTGGGAGGCCGAGGAGTTCTAAGCTCCTGCCCGTTCCTCCGGAGCACGGACATCTTTGTGGAGGAGGAGGAGGAGACGAAGAAGCAGGAGAAGAAGAAGAAGAAGAGGAAGAAGTGGTTGTTGTGATGCTGCGAAGAGAAAGAGCGAGAAGGATGCGGGGTAGCGGCGGAGGGGCCAGGGCGGCAAGGCGGCAGCGATCACGGCGGAGGGACGGGGGTGTACAAGAGCAGAGGTTACTTTTAATGTCTCGCGTCACGCAGCCCAAGGCACCGTGAGCCTCGCCTCGTCCTCCTTACTAATTTGGCGCCAATTTCCAGGCAACCTCCCGAGCAAAAACTAACCGAACCATATACCGCTCCCTCCTACCCTGCAGTATATACGTACACGTGTACCGTGCACTTCGACGCGGGGCTCTGATTAAATGCTACTCCGCCGAGTCGTTCCCTCTTCCTTTTCCTTCTTCTCGCGATGCCCTCCTCCTCGTGTTCCCCGGCCCGCCGTGAGTCCCCCTCTCTCTCTTTCCCTCTCGCTCTCTCCTTCTTTCTCCCTTCCTCTCGCGCTTCTCTCTAACAACTCTCGTCCCTCCTCACCCTTCTCCTTCTCTCTCTCTCTCTCTCTCTCACTCTGTCTGTGTCTCGACGCGGCGCGGTTTCCCACACTGCACGGACGCGTACACGATGTGATACGGCGGTTGCTGCAGCACCGCGTTCGTCCACGCCGCGTCGCGCAGCACGTGTGCGTGCGGCGCGTATGTACACGCGGACGAGGTGTTCCTTTGGCCGCGCCGCTTTCCATCACGCTCTCCCGCGTCACGGATCACCGTTCGTCTCGGCGGGCGCTCGTCTTCGGCAACCCAGGCTGTCGTGGAAAAAATCCGCGATCCGTCATAATGCGTCGCGAATAACATTTCCCTCCGACGCCTCTTCCTCCCCTTCTTTTCCCTTTATTTCTCATTTTCTGCTTCTTTTTTCCCCGTTTATTCATTGTTTTTTTTTTTTTTTTTCTTATAACGCGTCCGTGTAGGAAGTCACGATCGGTGGTATTCCTGCGCGCATTCCTGCGGGCACGTAGTTGCGTTAACAACTACCGAGCCGTCCGGAGTCACCCGCTGCAAGGTGCGCGATATTACAGCGTCTCTCTCGGGGTTCCCACGCGAGCCGGAGCTCTAAGCGCCGGAAGGGCGAGTACGCGCGCTCGTCGCCCGTTCACGAGCACTCGTCGATAACGTCGATCCGGGTGGGTTATGCAAATACAAATCTCAGCGGGCGTCACTTTAATGGCGGGGCGAGCGGGAGGGCGGCCAGCGCGAATAACGCCGAGAGAGGCGAAGTGAGGCGTCTCCACGCAGCGCGCCTTCGGAGACGCCGGGCTACGAAGTCAGGCAGAGTCTCAAGGTAGGCAGTCAGTCAGTCAGTCAGTCAGACTGCCGGTCAGGGAGAGCGGTCGGGACCAGGTCGGAGGTGCGAGAAAGGGAGAGAGAAAGGAGAGGACGAATTAAAGCGAGGAGGCGAGAGGGCGAGCGAGAGAGCGAGCGAGCAAAGGGGAGAACCGTGGCTTGGCAGGCATCCACGGGCAGTATATCACGTGGGCAAGGATAAGTTTTTGATCGGGCCTCGCTATACGGATGACTCCCTGCTGCTTGACCTCATCACGCCACGCTATGGGGGTCTTTATAAACCACCATCGACTGCGCGTATCCTAATCACCTTTTGTCTTAAGCCTGCCAAACTCTTTCTCCGAGAAAGGCCGGCGCGCAGGCTCGGCAGTCGAAGACACATATAATATCATCCGTCACCACCATCGAACGGCGCGAATTCGCGGAACGGACTGACGATGGTCTTCTGGTGTACGCGAATTTTCGCAGCCCGAAGAGCCACGTCGACGGGGGGGTTGCGTGAAAATTCCTTCTTTCACCTGCGGGTCCGATCCCGCCTGCAGATATTTCGATCGCTTTTCGGTCGGTTACGTTGCTTCTTTGTATCGACCTATCGCGAAGTGTCGTAATTAATATCTCGGCAAGGCGTGAAGATATTCCGATGAGGGTCGCACGAAAATTCGTGCGTCTCGCCTTTAAATTCGATTCTGCTTGCGGAAACTGCCGTTGCACGATTAGTTGAAGACGTTTCGCTTTTTCGCCGATCTAATATGAAGTTGGTTAATTTATATCGTCACGGATATGTCTTTCTATATTTCACCGTATATTCCGCAAGAATTTTGTGCACACGTTTTCTCGCTTCCGGACGTCATTAATCAAAATAGCTACGGCGAGAAAACAGGAGCCGTAATTTGCCATGTTTCATATAAATTTGCTCAAAAACTCGTTTACTTTATATAATTTTTTGTATTTGATGGGAGTCTGTTTATACTCGACGGACGCGTGTAACTCAGTTTATAATTCGCTGGACTGATGGTTATTGGTTCGACCCGCTTTTGACTTGTTTCGCTTCCCACGATGGTTGTCAATACTCAATCACGAATGTGTGGTTGTAGGTTACGCTTTCCGATCGATTTAATAATAGTTGTTATTCTCTAATTATATTGCGTGCCACTTCGCTTAAATGAATCGAAATAAGACACCATGCTGGGTGCGCGGCAGCAAAATCGAAGAAATAGTTTGCATCGGCAAGGACGTGCTTGCCTGGTGCATCGGCTTGTACATTGTATTCTTTCACGTGGCGAAGAGACGACAGACACTGCGTTGGTGCTGGAGCCAGGTTACCGGCGACGGTGCCCATCGGATATCCGGACACGTGTCCTTGCCGATCTTCGCCTTCTCCGAGAGATCGTTGAACCCGCGTATCTTCGTCCTCGCGTATCCTGCGATGAAGAAGATCTGCGAGTGCGTTCAGGGCTGCGTCAGTCGCTACCTGGCGATTGCGTTCACGTCGAACGACCACCTCGTGTCGTTGGGCTCTTACCCGGATTTCCCGTTGATCGTGTGGTGCTGGCGAACGGGTGAGAAGATCATTGTCATGGATACACCTGTGCGCGACGAAGTCGGCCAGACGATCAGAGTAACCCCGGCGGGTCGCACCGTTGTCGCTCAAGTAGGCAAGACCTGCGGCAAACTACTCACCTGGGAGCTCGATATCGTCGGCAAACTTGTCATTTTGAAAGGTGCGTGGGATATCTTGTTCTGAAACCATTCATGTCTGCGTACGCAGAAATAAATACTAGATTCCAATAATAAATAACTACTCCAATACTCCTCAACGAATTCTTATTCGGATCAAGTAATATCTACTTGATACGAAAACCAAGTATTTTCCAAATAAATAATTCCAATGACGTGACTGGTTCTCTCCTGCGCCAACTGAGGACCCTCTAAAGTAGCACGTTGTTTCCACAAATATACTCGTGTCTGTCGCGAAGATCACGAAGTGAAACTACCGGACGACGCTGTGATTCACGGGGTCGATTGGTGTCCCGTACGGAGCGATCCGTTGTTGGCTATCACGGACAGAGACGGACACATATACCTGAGCAGCTACGACGGCACCGACGTCCGTCGCATCGTCGTCTCGCAGCGTTGCGGCATCTGCTTGGACATCGAGATGCCGGCGATCTGCTGGTTCCGAGGTGGGATCGTCCTTCGAACGACCTTCTGCCAGATCCGCTACTTTCAGAGGGACCCGAAGACCGACTTCTGGCGCAAGCAGTGGTACATCAAGTCGACCAGCAAGCCGTACATCTTGGCCACACATCCTTTCAAGGACGATTGCCTCTTCTACTATACCCTTGAAGGTTATCTCATGCAAATGGTTTTCTCCGAGGACGGGAACGTCACACCGAGTATTCAGAGACACCTGCAGAACGGCGGTATATACCGCTTCGTCGACTTCGTGCGGCCCTGGTGTCATCATCTCGCGGTGACGAACGATCTCAAGGAATTGACCATCCTCGAGAGCTACAGCGGCAGCGAGCTCGCCAAGGTGCAGCTCGATATGGAAGGCGATGTATCCGAGCAAGCCGCGCATCCCGACGACCCGTTGATCGTCGTCGTCAGCGATCAGGGTGAGATGGTGATATTGGGTGTCGCCGATCCGGAACAGCCGACGATACTCGCGCGTTTTCGTCTTCAGAGGAGACCCTTGAATCTCGTCAGATTCTCGCATTCCGGCGAGTAAGCCTCGAATCAATTCTTTGCATCGTGTTTTGTGCAGAACGTATACCTAAACGCGTTAAAACATTACAATGTTAATAACAATCCAAAAATCGCAGGAGTAACTTGTCATTCCCTCGCTTCCCCGCTATGTCAGCATTAATTTTATTAATTTCACTTTATTATTAGATACTTTTTTCTCTCGATGTTTAGCAGAGCTCCATGATCTCTCTCTCTCTCTCTCTCTTTCTCCTGTACTCGGATCTAATTCACCGGCGAGAGAAACACGCGGCCTTTTGCGCGCGGATTACACGCCTCTCAGCCGCTTTCGATTTATCTCCCTCGGCAGATTCCTGATCGCCGCGCACAAGGAGAGGGGTAATTGCTATTGCGTAAACCTGCGGCGCGACAAGCCGTGGAGTGTGACGGCCCAGGTCAGCTTGCGCAATCGTATCATCGACATCGCGTTGTACGACGACGACGCGTCCGACAACCTGAAGATGCTCGCCCTCTGCGTCACGCATCAACGGTTCAACACGGGTCACCAGTTCCACGTGGTCGACGTGCCACGGCGCGACACGCTTCGCCTGATCGACACGGTCGGCGACGCGTTCCTCACGCTGCCCGAATTCTTTTACCAGCTGCGATACGCGCCCGGAGACAAACCCCGGATGCTGATCGGCTCGCCCTACTTCGGCCGGTGGCTGCACGCGTTGAAGCTGCACGAATTCAAGAGCGCGACCTTGGCGGACTCGGCGCTCACGGGCCACCACGTGCGGCGCGTGCACGTCTTCAGCGACCGACACTGGCACACCACGTGCGCGTACGATGGATTGGCGATAGTTCGCGGTGAGGTGAGCGAAATCGTCGCCGTGGTGCCGGCTCATCACAGACTCGACTCGGGCAGTCGCAAGGCCATCGTCACCCCCGCGGCCGACAGGGTGGTCGTTCTCGGTCGTGACGGCTCGTTGATTGCGATTCGTGTTAACAAGGTGTGCGATAACAAGAGGGTTAATCGTCCCTCCTTCGCGTTCTCCTCGATACACTTGGTATCGCCTGCTGTCTCAGTGGTTACTCCTTTTTTATGGACATCCGTTTTCAGTACAGGAGAGAGAAACGTTCCCGGCGATTGGCGCGGAGAACTCCGTGTATCCGGTGGAGCACGGCTGGCGCGAGAAGTGGATGCAGAGGATCCTGCAGGACTACGCCGGGCTGGAGCCGGCGACTCGCGCCTCCCTGACTCGAGCCCGAGGAGAGTTGCCGGAGAACGGCGGGACGTGGGAGGAATGGCGACAAGACGCGTGGGTGCGCGAAGAGGCGACGCTCTACGCCGCGGAGAGGGCCTCGCTCACGAGGAAGCTGACGAGGCTGAAGGACACCGTGAGGCAGCTCCTCGACGCGAACGAGACGCGTCCGGAGGCGGAGAAGCTGCCGGTGTCCGCGTTCGACGTGGACCGAGCGGGTCGCGACCAAAAGCACAAGGCGGCCAAGGACGAGCGCGAAGACGTCCGCATGGAGCTCGAGCACATGCAGGCCTCGAGCGATCGCGTCGCCCGCTGGATCAAGAAGACCTTCTGGGATCGGCAGGTCGTGCTGGGTCGCTCGATCTTCTCCTTCTGCGGCGACACGGAAGTGACGAATTACCCGTCGCTCGCGGAGGAGCCGCATCTCAAGGTACACCTGCAATGGGCGCAGTTCAGCAGGGAGTTCGCGCGCAACATCATCGACGGCGACACCTTTCAACCGTGGCGCGTGTACACGGACGACAAGCTCCGGGCGGAACTGAGCAGACCCGCGACGGTGCGACGCAGAGAGGAGGAATACAAGGTGGAGGTGCTCTTCGAGGAAGAGGAGCGCGAACTCGATCGCCCGGAGCTGACGGAACAGCCGGCTTTCGACGGTAGGACGCGATGATTTTCGGTTTTTTCGGGAATTCAGTTTTTTTCTTCTCTCTCAGCGGTTCGGAAGGGACCGAATCGTGCGGTCGAGCCGTCCTCTATCGCGACGTTTCCTCTTCCCGGTTTCTAAGCCGGTTTTCCTTTTGCCCCGCGTTCGTTCGCAGGTATGACGACGCACCGGTTCGTCGAGCAATCGCCTCACTATTACGCGCAGATCGAGTCTTACGGATTCGTGCAAGCGACGCTGGACGATCGGTATCTGATGGACGACTGCGGCAAGCTCCGCGCCTACTTCAACAAGCTCTTCGACGACATGTACGCGGCGAAGGAACAGGAAATGAGCGCGATTAGAGAGAGGAACGAGAAGATACATCATATAGATTCCGAGCTGAAGACCATGTTCGGCCAGAGTTTGCCGTACGTTCCCGACGATCCGCAGTGGCATCCCAAAGTAAACGCGCGACGCGAACATTGTTTCAATCGAGCGTTCCTCAAGCTGAAGACTTGACCGAATCACTGATGTCACGATACGAAATAAGTATTTAAGATTATTCGCTCAAATTCTTTGATAGTGATGAGGTTTAAGAAGTTGTTCATAAATGGGGCGCGTCTTTCGTCTAAAACTGGCCGAATTCATCAAGTGTGAAAATTATCGAGGTTTTATTACAAAATTATCATACATTGTTTTTTACCTTGAAATCATTGATATTTACCGAGGATTAAAATGATCGAATCAATGAAAAAAAAAAAGCTCCTTTAATTCAGTTGGAAGAAACTCGAAAATAACAATAATCTTCAGATAAAGGTATAACTTTTTCGGATAGTTTTGAAATACATAAAGACCCAAGTTTAACATTTTAACGCTCAATAAGTATCTCATAAAAACGTTTCGACCGACCGAATAATCTCCCCCGTGATCTCGTGCCGTAATATACAAACGCTCGATTGATAGGAGGAACTTACAGGAGAGTGTCCATGAAAGATGTAACGCAAATGCGATATCGATTAGGAGAAAGTAGAGGGCATTATCCAAGTGTACGACTACGAAGTCAAGGCGAAGCCGTACTTGTCGCCGTCGCTGCTGTCCCTTCTGAGGATGATAGAGACCGCACCAGCCAGGCTGCTGGCGGATAATTTTCACGAACGCGCCTTGATGAAGATGATGGACGGCGTGCTGGAGGTCCGATGGGAGGATACCATCAAGATGGACGTGCACGAACCGCGGCGCATGCTGGAGAAACAGCCGGAGCAATATACACCGGCCGACATCGCGGCCGTGAAGAAGTACAAAGCGGACGTGGAGGCCTTGCGACAAGAACGCGAACGTTACCGGAGGTTACTCGAGGCCGATCACGCGAAGACCGTCGCGCAGCTGCGGAATAGCATCGACAAGTTCGACGCCAAGCTGAACGAGCTTTTCCAGGTAACGCGGGATTCGCTCGAAGAAACGAACGTCTCCGATAATCCATTACGATGCTTCCGGTGACCTCGGGGTGTTAATTCATTCAAGAGGCTCTCGGATCCGCGATCGCGTAACTCAAAGGCCGATAAGAGCCGCCCACGGATGAATAAATCGATCGAAACTCTCCAAAGGTTTTTTTTTTTATCAATCTTTCGTAATGTAATTTCTTTCGCTTCTGAAGGAAATAACACGATAAGGAAATGGGCGAATATTGATCGCGATGTGTAAATCAATAGTCGGATTTCAGTCTATGAATATTTCGTTATCTTGAAGTAGCTCCGGCACGCTCAGTGTACAATGGTAAACGAGCGAAATCGGAATGAGAAGCATAGATTTGCAGGAATAAAAGAAAAAGGTATAAATACATAGTTCCTCAAGGTCGCGCGACGCTGTAGAATTCGGGCGGGGGTTGGCACCGACATTTCTCACGCGTAGTCCGGTGTATCAACGCGACCTTGTTCGCGCGCTAATATCAACGCGGTTGCTCTCGGCGGGCTTTGGGTTACACGATTACCGGACACTCGGCCGGCACCGACGTCGCTCGTTTCGCAGAAAAAGCTGCAGGTCGACACGGCGATAAATCAATTGAAGTTGCGTCACCTCCGCGGCCGGGCGCGCAACCTGGCGCGGGTCGAGGCGCTGAGGGAGGACGAGCGTGTGAAACGCGAGATAGCCGAAGCGCGTCGGCACGGCGTCGCGTTGGAGGAGAACGCGCGAACGCTCCGCGAGGTGCACCAGGACATGCAGACGCAACACGACGCCCTGTGCGCCCGTGAGAAGACGATGGCGCGGATGCTGCTTCAGGAATTCCCCTCGTTGTCCAAATTCAACCTCGAGCTGCTCGAGAGTCACTACCGGCGACGACCGAAGGTGTCCCTGAAGAACGTCGCCGCTCACGACCTGGTCAGCTTCGGACGATACCTCACGGGTCGCGCGAAGCCGACCTACTTGCCGGCCGAATGCGTGGAGTACGCGAGGAGCCTCGAGAAGAACCTGGACGTGCGGCCCGGCGCGTTGCCGAAATCGCTCCACGCGGCTCACTGGGACCACCTGGTCCGGGCTCGTCGGCAGAAGATCGAGCTGGAGCTGCAGATCAAGGCGCGGCAGTTGGAGGTGTTCTCAGCGGAGCGGACGATCGCGGAGTTCGACGGCAAGATCGACGCCTGGAAGTCCCGGGTGGATCAGCTCTGCGGCAAGCTCAAGCGGATGAGGGAGCAGCGGGTGGCGCGCGAGCAGGACGTCGAGCTGCAACTGGTGCTGAAGAAGGGTCAGGTGGAAATGGAGCTGCGGGGTGAACGAGGCGATACGGAGGACGCCGTCATGGTGCCGTACCTCGAGATCGAGAAGGTCAACGAGCACATCCTCGCGGCGGGCTCGCGCAAGCTGAACGCTCTTAAGCGAAACGTCGATCTCCGCCAGAGTATATTATCCGCCGAGTGGGAGCACCGTTGTCTGAGGACGCGCTTCCAGGAGCTGGAGGAGGACCTGCGCTTCCTCAGGAACGTCACCGTCACCAAGGACATGCAGGCTTACCTGAAGAGGGTGGCGAGAGGCTGGCGTGACGATAAGACGCCGGAGCACCTCCATCGAGAGGTCGAAACCATGATGAGGTCGTTGGAGAAGAGCCTCGCCGACGAGGCGGACAAGCTGGCGAAGATTCGGGCGAAGATCGCGTCCGTGAAGAAGAAGAACGCCGCGCTCGACCGAAGTATCACGGAGATGAACATGGCGCGCTGGAAATTGGAGTATCAACGAGATCTCACGGCGGAGGCGAAGCAACGCGAACACGTCGACCGGAAGATGCGACTGTACAAGCGGCGGTCCGAACTGGTCGGGAAGATTCAAGACAATTACACGGAGCTGCTGGCGTTGCAGACCGAACACGAGCTGCTGCGCCTAAGAACGTATCCTACGTTGGAGTTCCCTCAAACGTCGGACGATGGGGGAGAAATCAATATTATTCAAGATACAAAAGAAATGCAGGACTCGGATAATCACTTCTAATAATAATCCTTGGCAAATTGTCACTTGGATCAGGTGAATATTATTTTAATATATTATCACGCTAGAGTTTTTACCATTCAACATTAATGAACGAGATAAACCGTTGAAAACACAAATCCTCCCCTACACCGGAAGAAAGCGCTTGAAAATCCGCTTGTGGGATATATAAGGCTTATTTTCACGGGGAGAGATCAGATTGATCTCACCAGGAATCAAGTTGATTTCTGCTAAATGAACGTCTCACGAATCGACTTTTAAGCACTTCTCTTTCAGGGTAATCCGCTGTTTCTTCTTCTTCGCGTACACCCCCGTGTTATCCCGATCTCCGTCGGCTAATTTAATTAGGTTTATACAGATAATCGGCGACGTATCGGTGGTGCGGGGAAAAAAAGGAATACCGGCCACGTTCCTCGGCGCTGGTGAACCCAGCGTAATCTCGCGATCTCGCTAATTTCGCAATCTCGAGGCGGCAGCGCGCGGGGAGGGGGCCTCCTAAACTTCGCTAAATCACGATCGACGACGCGGCGCGGGATTTAATCGGCGACGTTTCGCTTACGAGCGTCTTACAAAGGACAAGCGGCAATTTGCACGGCCGGCATAAATCACCGGGCGACCCGATCTCGATACATAATGGGTGCCGCTCGCGGTCCACGCTCTTTTTCACCATAAATAACAGTACTAATAGTACACCGGCCGAGATGAATGATGCGGTCGCGGCGGCGGATCATCGGACCGCCGCAAAGTGCCGCGTACGAATCAATTTAATCTGGGAAATTCCCAGGTGGCCTCTCTCTCTCTCTCTCTCTTTCCCTCTCGCGAGGAAAGGAGAGAGTAAAAGCGAGAGAAAGGATGAGAAAAAGGAGAAGAAAAAACGGAGACTCACTCCGCGACGATTAGACGACGGCGGCGATTGGACGAGCGTCTCCTCGATATTTTTCACGACGTTCCTCCTCAGGACGACGCCTACGATCGGATACCGCGGCCCTTCGGATATGGGAGCGGTTGAGCGCGTTGTTGCGCGACAACGTAAATATTTTCGACTTACGAAGCATCCCCGACTTAATAGCGATATGATTTTTATTAATGGAAACGGCCGCGTCCCGCGGTATTACGCGGCTTATTCTCCGACGCCTTTCTTATCCGGCTACGCGGTCTGGTAGCCGCGACGCGCGCGAACAGAGAGAGAGAGAGAGAGCAACAGCGGCGATATCCATGGCAGTCGATCGATTAATCATCGTTCTGCCGCTGACGCGGACACAATGCCGCCGTTGTCGTGGAAGGAGACGAAATTGGGGTGGTGGAGTGCGCGCCGCTTTGTACGTACGCGCCTATCGAAAGCGCTCGAGGAACACGTCGCCGGTGCATGCAGAGCGTGGTGGAGAGTTCACTTCACGGTGAAAACGAGCCTTAGGTTATCGCGGTGTGTTGCGGTTTACGATGTTTGTATTTGTTATTCGCTCTACGCGTAGCTTCTCCGTCCCGCAATTGCAAAGTGGACGCGCGCTGATCCTTAAATCCTTTCCAAATAATCTCGCATTGTCACACTATGTGGGATGAGTCTTCTTACCGATATTCGATGCGATTCATTAGTGCGTAACTGCGCCTTGCGTAATAAATTGTGTATAAAATTGTATTTTACATAACAGCGTTCGCGAACGCTTATTGTTCACGTTAATGTTACAGATTTCAATACGCTATTATAACTACTATTGCGCGGTGTAATTAATATTCGGTCGACACTTAATTTGTACGTAACGCGCGGTATTACGCGGTATCCCATGTAAAAATTAAATCAATGATGCAACGTGCATGCGGGATGTGTTACGTAATCGCAGATACATATTCTATAGTCATTTGGTAAGTTCCTGCAATATCTATAACTATATTACGGAATCGTTCTCTACCCGCAGATGGATATAATTCTGGAACCATCATTCTGATATATGGATCGAAAACATTTATTTATTTATTTAATTATTCTTTGGAAATATGGGCCTTCGGAGAAAGAAGAAAGTTGCCAAGAAAACGGAAAAGCTACGGTTTGTAAAAATGATCACAGGTAAAGAACAGAATAAAAGTCACAAATCACAAATCATAACACTTAAATAATAATAGATCGAATTTTGTCGGATAAAAAAATATCTAAAGAACAAAAAATATTTATCCGGTGTGCACTAATAGTCTATTTTACTAAGTGAAGATATAGTGAACACGTAACTAACATAAATATAACTTTTTATTTAAATATAAAATAAACGCCTTCACGCGAAGCCACAGATTTAAGAGAACGTATATTCTCGTATTTGAAACCAAATTTTCTCGTCGTAAGAATATATATATCTCGGCACAAGTAAATATATTATTATTACCGAATCAATATATATATATCATTCTGAAAATACCTACTTTCACGAGTATATTCTTCATGAGATGAATCCGGGACCTTTGTCCAAGATCAAGACTTGCGGCGGGGTCCGCGCTCGCAAGATCAGCGTGAGAGCAGCTCGCGTTTACGGTGCGTGTTCGGTGCCGGCGTTCGAATCACGGGATCCGCCGCGAAAGAAGAACGGTCGTTATCGGGAGAGAGCCGGCCACTCCAATCAATGCAAATCAAATCGAGAGCCGCGAATACGAGGCGCGTAGTCAAATCAAGCGAATAAAAGCTTCATGAATGTAAAGGACCCCCTGAATGTTGGCTCGCTCGCGCGCGCTCCAGCCAATCTGGTAATGCGTCTTCGCTCTTCCTCCTCGCCCGTCGGTGGGAGGAAGAAGGGAAGAAAATATCGGCGTATCGCGCGTCACGCGCGGAAACACCGTCAGGTACTCCCGCGCTGTAATAGACATCGCGTTGAATATTGCACGGCGGGAAACGGACGCGACAACGAATCGCGGCTGATCACCTCGCGAGCGATCTCCGTTAGATCCGGACTTTTGATCCGCCTCGCGGAGTTGAACGCGCAGACGCCGGGGAGAACTGTCTTTAAAGGACGCACTTCTGACTTGAACGTCGATCGTAGAAAATTCAGCTCAACGCTGACGATTGAAATGAGAGAGAAAAGCCGAAGGTACGACGGGATAAATGTAATTCGGGACGCGGATATCTTTAGCCACGTTTCATCGGCTCCTCTTTGACACCGAGAGAGAACGTATCTCAAAAATCAAAACTGTTTATTCGGCGGATACTAATTTAAAGCGTATTTATTACGATTTAAATCCCTCCACTCAAATGTAGAATAAATAATTGAGAAAATCACGTCTCGGCATTCGGGTGAAGTATTCTCTCAGCGTGAAAATATATATCTGAGTGAATATGTTGTTAGTTCCCGTCGAATATATTTTTTCACGCGCAACTAATTATTATATATTTCGCGTGCGATTAATTATATTACATTCCGAATCGACGAGATGCGGTAGCACCACGGTCGCCGATGACCGGGTGCGCGTCGGGTGAGGAGGAAACCAGTTGCGAAGCCGACGCACACGGAGATTTCTGCTTATGGATTCACTCGGGACGATAGATATGTACATCGCTTATCGGATTTATTATCACGTTCACGCAATCATCGTCGTTATCCTTCGCGATCCGCCGAGGGATGCGGCGCCGATGAAATCCCAGGGCACAAAGTAAAACCACCTTCTCCCTTTCCCTCCCGCTTCCTCTCTCTCTCTTTTCATCATTGCAGTGCCGTATAAGGCGAGACGATTGCGAGACCCCGCGCGAGACAGGCTCGTTGGCGCAATAAAAATTTGACACGATCGTCCACATCGCCGTGGAAGAAAAACGGTCGAGCGGACGGGCTGGTGCTGCGACCAAGGGGAGAGGAGGACGGTTGACGGGGCGGGCGGGGGGCTGAGTTTACGACTTGCGCTACGCGCAGGGCGAAAGGGACGACAGCGAAACTCGTTATTATCCGACCGTACTTCTTCGTGGCGTCCGAGAAGAAGACGGCCGTCGCGGCTGTGCGCGCCGGCGATGGCAACGACGGCGACGGCGGTGGCGGCGATGCTGTCTCGGGCTGTGCACCGTGGCCGCACGGGCCACTTTCCGACCATAAAGAGACAAAGGAGCGTTCTTCTCTCTTACCCCGCGGAAGGCAGTAAACTCTCATTTTCGCGAAAGAAAAAAGGCGGCTGGAAGCGCGCGCGCGACTCGGACGCCGCGCGCTGCGGAACGCGCGAGGGAATCCCCTCGGAATTCCACCGCGACGGAATCTTCCTCGGGTGTATCCCGACGAGTCCGAGGCGCTCAAAGCTCTCGCGGAATGCTCGGTCATCCGTAACGCGAGCGGCGGAAATCGAGCCGCGAACGTTCCGAGACACGTTGTGTTTTTGTCCCCCGCGAATGCGCTTTTCCGCGTGTTCCGGAGTTCGCTCGACGCATCGCGAGCTGCGCGTACACCGAGGAAAATGCTCGATCATATCTGATAATCGGATGATCCAATGCGAGGTCTGCAATGATTTTGCTATACTTCAGTAGGGAAGATCTGATCCCAAACGCGCTCGCGGAGAGCTCCGGGGTGAAGTAAATAATAATAAAATTTCTGCATAGATCAATTCTTATTCCCCCTCCCTCGAACCCCCGTTTGAAACCCCCTGTCCACGCCCATATACCACATAATTTAACTGAAATCCCAGATCCAATCGGAAATTCAGCAAACAGATGCGGACTGAAAAAAAAAATGCGTCTTTGAAGGACCGAGTGGATTTCTAATTACTAACACTTCAACGTGAAATTGCGATTCTTAACGCGGAAATTCCGAGCACGTGTATTCTTCGAAGCAGATACCGCGGGATCTCTCGGCGACTCGCTACGGTTAAACACGGCATATTGTAGGATCGGCGGAGTGTGCGAGACGGCGTTTACGGTGCGCGCGTGCTTCGAGCGCGCTCTCGGCAAGCGCACGCATGCATAAGACGGGGGAAATAGCACTCTTATTCCCGTCTCGGTCCCACGGGTGGACTCTGCCTCCCAAAGCGTGACGTTAATCCTCCGTAAGCTGGACGTTTCTGCCGTTCCGCCGTGCGGCATTTGCGTATGCGCCGAGTCGACGTGCGCCGACGGACCGGTTGGGACGCGTTAACGCCACCCTCGTCCGTTTTCGGCGGATTGGACTGAACGCTTGCGACGTTCCATCGTCGTGGTACCAAGCTCGAGCTCGAGCGGCGACCAGCCGAAGAAAAGCCCGTCCCGGCCGTTTCCACGAGTCAACGAGTCGTCGCGAGCCGATACGCGCGTTTCCTTCGACGTTTCACGGGGCGAAGTACGTCGTCTACCGTGCGGTCCGCTGTGGTAAACTGAAAGAAACGCGCCGCCTCTCTTCGCGGATCTTTCAATTCCCGGTGACCCGGGGGTCCCAGCCAACTGCTGAGGTAGCCGCGATAACCGCAACCAATGCATTCCCGTCGACAAACAAAATTAAAGGATAATTCCTCGTCCGGTAATCCCCCGGCGAAGTTTCGCGTTGTTCTAAGCTTTCAATTTTCCAAGTTGGAAAATTTCGCGATAACTCTCGCCGACGATCTTCGCCCGGCGCGGGGAAGCTCGGACGAAGAGAGGGGCCCGTTCGAGCGAGCTTTCGGCTCTCTCTCTCTCTCTCTCTCTCTTCCTCCCTATCTCTATCTTTCTTACTCGAGGCTGGCCACGCTGGGGCTTGAAATATACGACCGGTGCTTATTACCATCTTTATTCTACTTTGTAACTCGGCCCCGAACGGAACGAGTAGTAGGAGGAGGCGCGACGCGAGCCTCCTCGTCGGTCGGTCGGACTTTACGATTACGAGACTAATCTCGTTTTAATGACAGGGTCCCACGTGGTCGGCGAATAATGAAGTGTCAAATCGGCCGAGCGCAGTGGGCGTTGTTTTCCACTTTGGGTCCTCGGCTATATTGTATATACATATGTTTGTGTGTTGCGTGAGTGCGTGAGCGGGCAAGAGTGCGTGCGCCCCTACGACGCGAGAGAGAGAGAGAGAGAGAGGGGGGGCCTCCGGTAATGTATTCCGCGGGCAGATTTTAATTAGCAGCGGGAGGATCTCGCCCTTTACCACCAGCCCCACTGTATCATTATGTCCTGGAACTCCCCGCGCCGGCGTTACCTGTTTCGGAAAACGTCCCGCCAGATGTTTCGCGGCCGTCACGCTCATCACCGAATTTTACGCCGGCCTTTTCGAGCCGGGAACACACGCGCAGAGCGCCCGGTGTCCCCGCCGCCGCCGTCCGCTATGATACATATTGTTCCCGAGCGGCCGGGGAAATCAGGGGGCACCGTGACACATCGCGCGGCCGATACGGGGAATTCCGACGCATCCAACTCTAACGCATCTCCGAGGTATAAACAAGAATGATCTTTAATAATCGGTCCCCCTTTGTGCAGCCGAGGCGTCTTTCCCGCCGAGGAACGGTTCCTCACCCGACGCGAGAGAATCTCACAATTATTTGTCGATTAGCGCGTCTAAGCGCGTCTTGTATTAACAGCCGTTACTTAAAACTTGCCCCGAGCGAGACGATCAGACTCAAATTCCGAGTTGGATCGGAATCCGTCGACGGAATTACGATTGCAAATATAACGTCGCGCGCATCGTGAAATTTCGCTGAGAAACTCCGATTGAAATCTACTCGGATCCGAATGTCTCACGCGGCTCGCAAGTCCCGAGCAATGATTTCATGATAACACGAGTCTCAGACCGGTATCAGCACTCGTTATTCGAGATTTCTTTCCGGTCAGACGCGAGTTTCCCGATCGAATCGCGATTACAAAGACGATCCCGCAAATGTCGCGCGCGCGACTCGGACTCAGATGCGAATCGGCGAGATCGGAAATTCGTCAGGCGAAGGAGCGATTATTGACGCGGGCTGCTGTAAATTCGAGAAAGATGATGTCCGATCGGCGGCGGCCGCTCGTGCGAATCGCGAGCACGAGCTCGGGGAAGGTGAGAAAAGTCACATCGGGCGGTGCTTTCATTCGCGCCAGCCGCACGGAACGTCAAAGTGTAAGGATCGCCGTATACTTTTCTGCGCGCGCCGTGCGAAAGTGGCAGCCTGATGTAACCCCGCCCGATGTTTACGGGTGTAATCACGGGCGATTTTTTTCTTCCTCGCAACGCAATACGCGCGATCGGTGAGAAACGGACACGGGAGCGCGGAGAAAATCCTTGCACGTCGTCGCGGCCAGGAATGTCCGCTCGGGCGCGCGCGATATTTACGATCAAGGGAACGCGCGTGGTGTACCCGCGGGCGGAGCGCGGAACAATGCATCGCGCGTAGCATGCGATTGGTTGCACGCGACGCGTGCGGCGCGATTCTGCTTGCGCTCTCTCTCTCTCTCTCTTTCGCAAAAATGCACATGTGCACCACTGCCGGTGATGCATAATGAGTTGCATGTCGGTACCGCAAGAAGCCCCCCTTGCGATGCAACTTCGGTCGCACGCCGCCGGATGGATGGACGGACGGACCACCGCGCCTGTGTTTGTGTTGCGCGTGTGTGTGTCTGCGGTGTGTATCGAGTTGCATGGAAATATTCCACCGTACAAGAAGCCTCGATCCTCCCACCTTCGCCTCTCCGCTTTCTCTTTCTCTCCGCCTCCATCTCTCTTCAGCTCCCAACCGCTCTCTCGCCCCTCTCGTCACTCCCGCGCGGTCGGACGCTAATGACCTTCGGTGCGTATCGGTAATTTCGCTTTTTCGCCGATGGTTATTCCGGCTCCAAATGATCCCGCGGTTTTTGACTAATGCGCGCGATTATGACGAACGAGACGGACGTCCCCGGCGCGTTTAATGCCTCGGCGCGCGGCGGAGGACGACGGGGCTGTTAGCCGCGATCGGACGCGTGTTGCGGTAATTAGCATATTAGCGGAGACTGCGACGTAGCCTCGGCGACGTAATAATCGCGTCGGACGCGAAAGCCGGCCCGACGTCGGGGCCTTAATAGTCGTCGATTCGTTCCCGGCGCTCGTTAGCGCTCATAGTTGCCACTCGCAATGAAAATTGATCCGGCCGATTTATCAGCTTTGCAACCTGTACACGTACGCCCGCTCTCTCGCCCGCGCGATCTCTCGATTTTTAATTCGTCCGATCGAAAGCCCGTCACGCGACCGACCGCCGCTTTACTTCGCGAGGATAATCGCTCGTAATGAAATACCTCGGTTAGCGGCCGTTCAACCGTTTTTTTCTCCCCTCCCCTTGGGACGAAGTAAACCGGCGATCCCGGAGGGCCCGCGAGACACCAGCTGTGCGATGTATAATTGATGCGAATTGTATAATTGATCCGCGGGATGAAAAAGCGCCGTGCATGATAATGCGCCCGCGATTACGGTCGCCGCCTCCGCCCTCGAAATTTCCATCCTCCGAACGCGGAGACGGTGCTTGAACGTTCTCTCGTTTTCTTTTTTTATGCTTCTCGGGTAATTAGGAGCGCATCAAGCGACCGTCATAAATGCGCCCTCCGACCGAACGGTCCGGATCGCGCGGTTCGCCCCAAACGACTTCTCATTCAATTAGCGCGAGCTTCCCGCAACCACCCTCTCCGACCGGCAAGCGCGCACATTGTACGTCCGTCCGCTTCTTGAATCGTCGCGACGATGTACGCCTTCCTCGGGCCCGATGTTTTACACTTTTATTCGGTGATTCATCGACAAATTAACATATTACCGCGCTCAAGCAAGTATCTCGCAAGCTAGTCGAAGTATAGTCGAATTGATAAAAGCATTACGTGATTTAAGAGAGAAACAGGTGATTACGTTTACTCGATCCCAAGCATTTCTTTCTAATACATAATCTCGCCGAGTTACGCAAGACGCGGAGTCAAGTTTCCACCTCTTCTTCCTATCCCGTCGACCATTTCCTCCCGTTGACCCCGAAATTTCCCTCTCGCGAGAGGGAGAAGAAACACGAAGCGAATTTGCTTATTATTCACCTCACGAACTCGCCGGGCCGGAGCGCGCGAATCTCGCGGTCGCGCACTCCCTTTCGTCGGGAGGCATTCATCGCTCGAATATACCCCCTAATCTTCCATCCTCCTCGCCGTAAGAGTCCCGGCGCGCGGAGGCTCGTGTTCCGGCCGCGCGCGTAGCTCCTCCACGTTACGTGGAAAATACGATTATGCGAGCGCGAAGCCGGTCCACCCCGATGCCCACGTAGGAGT
This sequence comes from Dinoponera quadriceps, assembly GCF_001313825.1. Lineage (NCBI taxonomy): Eukaryota > Metazoa > Arthropoda > Insecta > Hymenoptera > Formicidae > Dinoponera > Dinoponera quadriceps. The sequence goes on along the minus strand of NW_014557287.1, from coordinate 941,780 downwards.
CGGCCACGAGGAGTACGCCGCTCGTGCGTCACGACCGTCGGGACCGCCGGCCGCCTCGAGAAAGAGAGACAGGGAGAGGGACGATCCCGCCGGGCCCCGCGCCTCGCTCTTTCCCTCCGCCTCCGCCAGTCCTCCCGGCCGTTCCCTCCCTGCCGCCGCTCGTACCGATCGTCTCGTTTCCACGCGAAATCTCGGCCGCCATTAATTCAGCGTCGGCCGACAGGTCACTCGAGTAGAACAGCCCATTACAGATATTACAAGCTCGCGTAAGGGCAGTCCTTCCTACCCCCTCTCGCCCCTGCCTCCACCGCCGACTCGTATCAAATAATTATTATTGTTGTTTGCTTTGCGGCTCGTTCGCTGCTGCCCCTCCGTCCCCTCCTCCCTGCGACTCTGCTCACGGTGCTGCAGCCCTCCCCCCCCCCGGGGCCCCGTTTGCCTTTCCGCGATGGGTCGCCGGGGTGAGCGGCAATTTGTTTCTAAATTTATTACCGATGACTGATAGGCGTGCACAGAGCGCGCACGGCGCTGTGCGATGCCCTCCTCCCTTCCCTGCCCCTCTGTGCCGCCGCGCTGCGTCGGTGATATCGAATTGGAATCGACTCTCGGGACCACTGCACCGCACGGACGCGCTCGCTCGCGGCTTCGCGCTGTCGGACGCGCGCCTTGCGCTGAGCGACGGGGCGGGAGGCCTCGATAAGGGTGCGAGCGCACTCCGGCTGTAGTCGTAATAAATATTGAGAGAGAGAGAGAGAGAGAGGCGAGCACGAGACGGGAGGGAGGGGGAGGTGCGGATGTAAGAATCGCGGTGGATGCTCGCGACGGACGAGCGAGGTCCTCGAGGAGTTCGTTCCTCGCCGACCCGCCAATAGGCGGATCTAGGAGAATTGCTGATCCTCGTCCTCCCTCCGTCGGAAATATCGCACCTTCGTGAAACGTGACGCGAGAAAGAGTCGCAGCCGCAATTTCTCGCAACTCGAGATATTACGAGGCTCACCGGTGAACGATCTCTCCCGGATAAACCATCGCACACACACAGAGTTTGTAAATAAAATAAAAATGTGGTCGGGGTGAATGGATTCATGGCTTATTGCCTCGGGAGCAAAGAGTGGGTTTTTCCGATCTCCCTCTCTCTATATCTCTCCGTCTGTCTTTCATTGACTCTTTCCCGATCGGCATAAAGTACACGACGATTCGTCGAACAGCGATTCCCTGAAGCGGACATGCGGATCGAGTTATCTATGTGGACGAAGAGGGAAGAAGAGGATGGAAAACGTCGCCTCCTCGGCCGGTCGCGCGAGGTGGTGGGAAACGCGAGCTCGAACGACTAGGTCGGCACCGGAAATCGCTATTTTACGCAGTCAGCTTCGAGCCCTGGCCTATCGAATTAGAGCACGTCTACTGCATGCGTTTCACACGTGGTTCGACGAAAGCGAGGAGCAACGGTTCTCACGTTCGCGTGCACCACGGAGAGGCAAGGAGAGGGCGGTTTGCAAATAAGAATCAAACGAGGTGGGGCGGCAGAGGGGGAGGAGGAGGAAAAGAGAAAAGGGAGCCTGGTCCCTGGGCCCCATCGAAACCACCTTAAATACAGGTCACGCGTGCTTCGCCCGCTTTCTTTTTGCAACGCGGCCGTATTTGCCTGCTGTCCGCGTACAAAAGTCATCGTTAGAGGAATTCGTGGGCCGGTTGGGACCAGCATTCTCGGACGCTCGTTTCGTGCACGGCCTAGCCAGCGATAGGAATGGACGTCTGTCGATCGGCGACATCGATGGGAATTTCTAGGTCAACCTGAGCGAAAGCGAAATCCTACTCTCCAAGCGATCGAGGCGCGAATCCGCGAGATTCAAAGTCCGGCGACCCTCATACTGTAACTTTTAACGTATGCGTTACCGACATAAAGGCGTGCGTCACGCAATTTCTGCGCTAGGAAACTCAACACAGCCTGTACCAACTCTAGCTGTTAGCTCTCTTGTCTCAGGCCAACTCGATACATTTCTACTCGAATAAGGGTGGCTGCTCTACGCAGAGGCGAGATCTCCTGCTTTCTCTCAAGCATAAATCGAACGTATGTCATTATCAGCTTTAATCAACGAATGATACGCTTCGGGAGCCCCGGTCGATCGCGTTGAACCACGAGCTCGAAATCGTCGGCACGGAATAGCCCCGATTCTGTCGGCGAGGCCGACGAGATGTTTGTGCACGCTTCATCGCCAAGCGGCCTCACGGTCTTCTCTTTTCGGAAAATTATCCCTGGGGCTCCGCCACGGCAGTCGGTGGGAATGACGGGCGCAACGATGCAAATTCCTAATCACTATTTTCGCATGTTCGCCAGGGCGCAGCGCGTGCGTGTGTGTGCACCCGGCCGACGAGAGAAATAAGAGCGCGCGATCGTCGGTCCTCGGTTTCGGAGCGGGCCGAGATCCGTGGTACCGCCCTGAACCCGGCCAAATCACTCACGCGACCCTCGATCAGAGAGTTAACGCTTCGTGCGTTTTGAGCGCACTCGCTTTTTTCCGCCGCTCATTCGACGTCCATCGATCACAGCTAATTTCGGGTGCGCGCCGCCCGTGCATAATGATGAGCCGAACGCGCGCTATGTTTTCACGAGATACGTGCGAGCCGCTGCCTCCCCTCTCTCTCTCTCTCTTACGTTTCGTATTATTTTCGACCGTGATTAGTATCCCTTCGCGAAGGGAAGATATGATCGTTCCCGCTCGGGAGAAAGAGAGAGCACCCTTCGCGAAGAAGTCCGTACGTTTAAGCGTCTCGTCTCTTCGTGCCGACCCTCGTCGATTCGCGCGACTCCTCAACCCCTCGGGTTTAATTGAACCGGTAATAAGATACAGAGACTGACTTATGTAAATACCAACTTCTTGTCTTTAGAGGGCATGCCTTGGAACTGTAATAAACGCTCCTCTCTCTCATTCTCTCAATCTCGCTCGCTCTTCCTCCCTCGGACTAGAAGAGCCGGCGATCGCGAGACGGCGATTTTGCCGAGCGACTTGGAGAAACGCGGATGTCAAATCGCGAGAGCGACACGCGGCGCCTTCCGTAGAACCGTAACGAGCCCTAAACGCCGATTCCTCCGGACGATTGTACCTCACCTGTCCTTCGGAGGCGATGCGGAGACCGCTCGGCGAGGACTCGCTGCTCTCGAGCGGTCCGTTTCTTCGTCGGCAGGGGCAGCTATTATATAGTAGTAAATATCGTAACGACTCCTCTCCACCAGCGCGCGAGAGAGCGCCAGGCCGAGCCACGGCGAGTGGCTAACGCGCAAGGGCTAACCACGAGTAATTATGTAATTGCCGAAGAATTACTTACCGAGCCGGTCCCGCGGTCCGTCATTCAGTGACATTCCCGTCCTTTTTACGAGGGCCTGAGTGGTGGGTCGTTGTCTTCAGGGACCAGGTTGTCTTCCTCCACCTGCCCCGCCGGCCCCCTCGTCCTCTCCGTCACTCCTCTCGGTCGTTCCGCGATGCCGCTGCTCCCTCCGCCGTCTTCATCTTCTTCTGCGCGTCTCTCTCGCGTGATATCCCGACGTTGGACCCGCGCTCGGGTCGGCAGCTGTTCGGCCCATAGGTTGTAACTAAACCCCGCGTTCCCTCGGTTTTACACCGGGCACTTTTCTAATTTCGAGCGGCGGCGAAGCCGTGAGAGTGTTCGAGAGCGAGCGTGAACGAACGAACGTGCAAGTGCCACGGGATCGGTAACTTTGGCGCGTCGTTTTACTTCGCCGGACGAGACGGAAACGAAAGCAAACGGACCGGCGGCCGGTTCCTCGCCGAAATCTCACCGTCCTGCTCGCTTCTCCATGCGAGATTGCTCGCGCAATTGCCGCCTGAAAACTGCGGCATGCACCGCCCTCCCGCGTTTTTGCGCGCTCTTCTTCGCTCCGACAGAAACGCGCAAACCGCGTGGATCTCTCTCTCTCTCTCTCCTTCCTCTTTCTCTTTGGAAGTAAATTCTATACACAGAGAAAAAGATTCTTTCATCCAGACCCGATTGTTTTATCAGCGGAGATTATGGGGAAAAAATATACGCGGAATAAAATTCAATAGATCTCGTATGAAAATTCACCGTCGACGCGTGCCCGTTTATATAGTCACAACCACAGTCCTTTACGCGAGCGAATTTAATCGCTGCGCCGTTATGCACCGGCGTTTAACGCTCACGAAGACCCGCAGTCGCAAGCGAAGTCGCCACTTCTCGAAGTATATCGCGTTAATCTCCGTATCGCGTGCCGGAGCGCGCTTCCTCCTTGTACGCAGGAATCATCCTGGCGAGGGTGCGCACGAGACATCGATTTGATACGCGGAAGTGCGGCGTGCCGTCACGATCGTACCGCCGCTCTCATCGCCGAGGAGAATCGGACCTGGCGAACGGAAGAATCGAGAATCCGGCTGAGGTTACACGCTCGCATCGACGGAGACACGAGCTTGATCGATGGCGAGCGATCTTCCCGCAATCCTTCGGATGGAACACGTCGTTTCGTAACGAAGTTCCGCGAAGAGAGAACGAACGAGTAAACGACATCTCCGCGTATCGGCATGTACTTCCGCGTATTTCCGCGGGAATGGAAAACTTCCCGAGGGAAAATCCCGCCGGATCGTCTTGGGCGATCGATAATTTAAGTACCGGCGTACTTATTCGCGGTCGTTGCTTCTGAACGGCTGACTGACTTATGCGCGGCCCTCGGAGGAACGCAGGCGGTTGTTGTTCTGCCCCTTTTTTACGAGACCAAGCAAGAATCCGCGGTTTCTTTCTTAAAAGCGGACACTTTGCATACCAGTTAAGCGGCCGATAGATAAGATCTTTGAGTTCTCTCTCTCTCTTTCGTTCTCTTGAAAGGACGACGCGGCAATTTCACCGTCACACCCGTGCAACGCGGCTGATGCATTAGCGTGATTATGGAACCCCAATTTGTTGCCGTTGCCGGATAGCAGCGGCCCGTTATCGACACCGACGATCGTGTAGCTCTGCCCGCTTTTGCACGAAACTAAGAGCAAGCGGTTACGACATCGAGCTTATGGCGCACGACCTGTCGTTCCTCGTCGCGATTCCCGCGAGATTTCCTCGGCCGCCACCGTCGTCGGTCAGGTGTTGCGAGCGCACATCCGAGTTGAAATGCCGCACGCCGAGCTGCAAGTTCGACGGAACTTTTCGGGTAGAACCAAAACTTCGACTCGGGTATCTACTGCTCGATACCCACGCGCGAAATAGCTGGTTAAGTAATAATTTCAGATAATGCGGCCCGCTCGCTCAATATATTTACTTTGCGCGAGCATCGCCGCTTCAACACGGTAATATTATATTCATATTCGCATCGTTTACTGAATATATCAAGAGAGAGAGAAAGAGAATACATTTTCACGGCGACATTAACCCTCCTCCGTACGAAGTTACGGAAAGATTCGCTAGAGAAGAGGACGTGCACGTGTGTGCGCAAATATTTTTGCGAATGATCGTAACTTCCGCGAGCCTTTCGCGGGGCAGCGACGGAGGCCACGTCGAAAATCGAAGTCGAGGCTAATGGAACGTAACAACCTCGTAAATTCGAGCCGTAAAGGATTACGGTAGCGCGCCTGGCACCGATCCTCGCGATGTCGCAAGGACATTGGTTCGCGCCTAAGATGGCACCGGCTAACATTTTTTAATAGCAACATTGTCAGGGTAGGAAAAAGAAAGAGAGAGAGAGAGATAGAGAGAGCGTGCACGTGGTGACGCAACTTAACTCGCCGACTCGTTTCCCGCTCTTAACGCCGCGTCGAGGCGCGAGAAGCCCAACGGCCATTAATGGTAACAGTAACCCGCGCTCCTTTATCGTTATTACGGGATCGTTAACGCGCTCGCGCGCACGCACACGCACGCAGAGTAGGCACGCACAAGCCGCGTGTCGTCATTACGCCGCCGTCCGACCCGTTAACGCGAGAATGACGTAATTAATGCTAGTCAGAGGGGCTGTAACCGCGCGCGAGAGAGCCGCATCTTCCGCTTTTTACACGCTCGCGACTCCTCACGGACATGCAGCTTTTTATTATCGCGCGTTTATCCATGCGTGCGTGCGTGAACGCGACCAGTCGTCGAATAGACATTGAGAAAAAAAAATGCGAAGAAAAACGCATATCGTTATGTTTAGGAAGAGAGAGAGAGAGAGAGAGAGAGTAGAATATTTTGAAACCTGCGGTAACTCCCCCCTTTCCTCTTGAGTTGACGACGATGACATTTCCGCGACTTAATATCGCTCTGCAAAGGTCCGTCGCCGGGCGTGCGACCGCTGTCAATGGTCTCGCGATAAGAAAATAACGTAACGCAAGCGTGTCGTTCTCATTCGCAGGTGAGAATCGGCGGAGTTTCGCGGCTACCGCCGATATTCCCACATTTGTCAATGAATGCCGCTTCGTGACCACGCTCTCTTCGCGGCCCGCTCGAGAATCTTTGTCGCAGGGGCGAGCTCGGGGTGAACGCCCACGGTGTCGGGACACGACGTCCTCGAGAAACGTCGGCAACAAAGCCTCGGCGCTCCTCTGAAAGGGCGGCGTTGCGTGTCACCGCGAGGCGACACCGCAAAGGAATTCCTCCGGTCTCGGGAATCGCGTCGCGCGCGAATCGCGGACAACTTGTCGCGCTCTCTCGGCGGAGCAATTCGGTGCCAGATGGCCCACGGCTGCATCGCGTGCAGTGTCACTCCAGCTGACGCATCGGAGGTCGCGCCGGGGAAAGCGGTTGCGGTTCGTCGTGTCTGGGAATCGATTCCATCGAGATTTCGTTAAACCTCGACCGGTCCCCTCGCGTACAGTCTTGATCAAGATGTCCGGCTGGCAGCAACGAGATACAACGAAGATCGCCGCGTTTCCCCTCCCTCCGCCGGCGATTTTGTAAAGTAACGCGTTCTCGTAAATAGCCTCGCACGTCGGTCCACGATATCCCTTATCTAGATTTCATGTACGCGCGATGGCTATCACCTGGTTATGAAAGCACGTTCGACACCAGGTGCCCGATCATCGCGATAACATCGCTCGCGGTGTGACGTATGATTGGCTATTAACGTCGGCGACATGAGAGATCTCCGTATGAGGTGCGAACATACTCCGGTGGTCGATGACGCGCGATAACGACGATGACGACTTCTTCGGCCGGACTGGGAAGAAATTTAGCCCTCAACGGTTCGCCCCCTCATGAACATTCGCGATAATTCGAGATGCGAAATAAAAACTAACTTTGAGAGATTCGAGCGGGAAAAAAATTATGCGAACGAAGAGGAACTCGATTACGCTTTAATAATAGTAATACACAGAAAGGAAGTGCTGGATTTAAGTAAATAATTACTCCGATACTCCTCGGCAAATTCTAACTGAGATTAAGTAAATTCGACTTGCGTCGAGTATCATATGACTTACTTGGGTTAAATAAACATTCTTCGATCCAGGTGAAACTTTGCTGAGAAGTATCGGAGTGATTGTCACCTGGGAATCGAACATTTTTCCCCGTGTTATACATAACAATAATGAAAGATATCGAATCGAGAATAAACAGGGAGACGTCGCGAGAAGAACGATACGCCGATCGGCGTCGAGGAGACGCGCGTTCGACTGGAGGAAGATTCCGACGAACGAGGGAGAACGCGAGGCCCGCGTCGTCCGCGCGCGCGTGATTAGTCCAATAAGGAGCGGCACCTTACGATCGATCGACGGTCGCGATAAAACAGCCCTCTACCCCCTCCGCGCTTTCCCTGCCCGTTCCGGTCGCGTTCAGTGGATTCGCTTGTTTAGCGGCGTAATTCCGCCGGGCCGGGACACGACATGTGCGGGACGCCGAAATTGCCGTGGCGATCTTTATCGGCGGTGCCGGAGCGCGAGAGATACGTGGGACCGATATTCACGGTTCGGCATGGAAGCTCGCCCGTGGCGTCTGATTAAACGGCCGAGTGGCCACGCTCGAACGTGTGTTTAGAGCCCGCGCCGCCTCTATACGTGCAACGACGTCCGGAACCGTCCGGTACCTGCCCGTACCACGGCGATTAGTTCGTATCGCTCTTCGATTAGGGAACGAGCGGGGGCACCCGATATACCTCTATGGCTCCTGCACGCGTGCCCGATGTCGGCGGCCGATTGCCGGATGCTAGACGCTCTCGAAAACGGTCTCGCGATTCGCGCAGGTGTCTTCGAGCACGGCGGAAAAAGCGCCTAAAAGCAGTCTTTGCTGCCCGCACCCGTTACGGTGGATCGGCGTGTGTGTGTGTAATCGCGCGTGCTTGATGATACATCCGACGGGGATAATCAGGAGAACGATTACCTTCGCGACGATGCGCGCGCGACCGCCGATGTGACAATAATTGAGGCGTACGAGGGTTGGACGCGTTTCGTTGGCGAACAAAGCTCGAGAATGAGAACGGAGAATGAAGCGGAGTAATTTATTAACACCCTCGGATGCGAGTCCCTTCAGAGTGTGTAATGTTGATAAGATGCCAATTGTTGAGCCGTACGAAGAGTAGAAGAAAATCGCCAGAAGTTAATTGCCGATAATTTGCGTGAATGAGGTAATTTTACAAACTTGTAGGGCGTAATTTCATATATTTAGGCAAGAACTATAAACGGGATGGGAATATCACTTAGGAGCTAACAAGTGAAAAAAGCGAAATTATTATGAGTAAAAAGTAAAAACTAAAACTGGAAAGTAGAATGCGCGAGTTGCAGGGTGTTTTGCTCAAGGAACGCATCAATTCTCTAAGCGACAGTATCGATTAAATAAATAGAAAAACTCAATGCGCAGCACTAACGTAAAGAATCAAGAGAGAGAAAGAGAGAGAGAGAAAGGGGGAAAGAAGGGAAACGCGCTTGAAAGAGTTCGGAGCGCCAAGCATCTCATCGTGATTCGTTAAATGTTTGAATAACCTTTAAGACCGTACATGTATGAGGAAGAAAAGGGAACTCGAATAAATGTAGAAAGAGCGAGAGAGAGAGAGAGAGAGAATAATCAAGTACACAAACTACATTGTAATTGCTTTCCGGTTAATGTGTTTCTCACGCGACCAATTAAAAGTTTAATGCCTGACGGCCACGGAATAGCTCGACTCTCTTTCCCTCTCTCTCTCTCTCTCTCTTTTTCTCTCTTCTTCTTTCTCTCTTCCTCCTTCTTCTTTATTCTCCGCCTAAATAAATAAGTAAATAAATTGAGACCCTAACAAGGATGAAAGACTTGGCCGGAGTTATTGCTTAATCAGCCGTGTTAGAATTTAACACGCCGCGTTGCGCATCTGATTTCCATATTTTCATCTTCATTACAGATGCACCAAAGAAAGTAAAATTAGCGTCGATCTTACCTTAGGGAAAATTCTGGAGGAGCCGAGGCAGAAGAGGTGTTCTCCCGGCGGCTTTTTATTTTTCGGCGCTCTTTCTTTTTCTCGTTTACAAAATTTCACGGTGCAGGTTATGTAAAATCGACAAGTTTGAAAATTATCTTAGGTGATCCTCTCCTATGCTGAATATTCCACCTGAGGTTCTTCCCGATCGCAACAAAAAGAAGATACATGCGGAAAAAGTTGCATTAGCCGAAGGCTCTCTTTCTCTCTCTCTCTCTCTCTGTAAACTCAATTAGCGCAAATACGATAATACGTGTTCTGCTGCGATAAATCGGAAGAAAGCGATAAAATTGTCAAAAATATTAATCGCACGTTCACCAGGTGGCAAAGATTTCCAAGGCAACGTCAATTATCAGTCGCATCGGGAAACGTCGTGAAATGTTCGGAGAATCTGATTATATTATTTTATTCAAATATAATTACATTACACCGAGCTGGATTAAGATCTCCACGAGGTCGCCCGATTAGTTCATTTCTTTCGCGTCAGCAATATCACCGCGGATTTCGCTGTCGCCGATCGCGATCTATCCGGCCTAAAGTGACTACGCGAGAGCGACGGTGAGACCCCGGCGTTGTCGGCCGCGATGGACCGGGGTTGCGCGGGGGGAATCGATGGGCGAGCCGACGTTAACCGGGAGACCGCCTTCTCTCTCCGACGTTTTCTCCTTTTTGCCTTCCTTCTCCCTGTCTCCTGGCCTCCCTCCCCCTCCCACTGCCGCCCTCCTCGTGGCCGAGCTCCCTACGAAGCGTGCAACTTACCTCCACCTTCCCACCCTCGTTCTCCCACGCTGCACCTGTCGTGCGCACGAGAGCGCCGAGAGAGGTGGTAGAATAAAGCTCTAGCCGGGCGAGCGCACGTACTCGGTAAGGTCGAAGCCACGCTAAATCCATTTATCTCGCGTACGTCGGTGCTACGTACACGTTTACGAACGAGAGGGAAGGAAAAGAGGTGGAGGGAGGAAACGAACGAGGAGGACGAGGAGAGAGAAGGTGGTTGATTCGCAGAGACACACCGAGCAAGCCTCGCCTGGGAGCTTCAGCGAGATAAAACACGAAAGGTTTGCGAAGAAATCGGTTCTTTTCTTTTCGGATGCGAAAAGGACTCTCGTGTAGAGGATATCGTAGTCGAATGGGTTGGCAAATTATTACCCTCAATTACTCCTCGATAATTACGCTCAGCTTGTGCGAATTCACGTTATCGAAGTAAGGGAGATCGTTACACGCGGCCGCGCAATTGATGCGCGCTGCACTTGATATTCGGGAGATGCAACCTCGTGAGAGTCGCGGATGACCGCTCGGGCCGGGGCTCGATTTCACGTGCACCCGTTATTAACCCGGTCGGGACCGTAAGTTAGCGCGAGAATCGAAGGTCCTAATCTAATCTGCCTGGCCGATTAAAGGCCGGGGTCCGTCCAGGGGGGACACGGGGTGGTGGCTCGGGTCTTCTCGCACGCCTTCTCGCTCCGGAGGGGGGACGAGGGGGCCCGCTCAACTTACGTGTAATTATGCGTCTCGCTCGAGTGGACCCGCACACGGGACACTTCTAATTACCGTGGCCCGCCTGACGGTGTCAGTCCGCCGTTTCGCCTGTGCGACGAGAATTAGCGCAGTGACGGCGGGTTTATCGGCAAGCGATCTCGACTGCCGCTCTTTACGGCTTCGACGACTAAATAATAATGGTGGGTATTAATAAGTTGCGGCGTTCTCTTGAATATTCCACGTTCCGTGCCCGTATACTTGCATATGTATAATCCATATGTATAATCCACGCGTCATAGCGACGAAGACAAAAGTGCACCAACATCTGGACACATTTTAGTCTTTAAATAAGAATGAATAAAACTCGGAATAAATAAAAATGGAACCTTCGACGCGGAATAAAAGTGCTTCTTGTGTCTTTAGTTGCAATATCTAAAACACTAATTTCCATAATTGTATACTTGTAAAATAAATCATTACTTGATTGGTCAATGCAACGGATATAAAAATTGATTAATTCTATTGAAAGTCGTAATGAGAAATAATGAATTATTCGCATAAGACGTCGTGAATGATAAGAATGAATGAGATAATTATTTAATTAAAGTAAAGCGCGAGATATAAATTGGCTTACTTTATTCTCTACGTAAAATGCTTTACGTATGCTTTCAATCATACCGAGAGATCGTTATATTTACCTCGAACGAGAAAACCGCTTTGCCGTGCGAGCTAATCGTCCAGCTGTAACGCCCCGTGAAACTCATATTCCGTCCTTGTATTGCGAGTGTGATTCTTCAGCGTCCAGACCAGAACAACCCTTCCGTGGTGGAGATCCTCTTCCTTGCGAGGCCCGCGGATTAGTAGGCGTGCACGGTGCACGCCCGCGAGATCCTCTGATAAACGATCCGGCGAGCGTCGCTGGGCGAGCGGAGGATCTTCTTTCCGCGAAAACGAGGTCGACCCGCGTTACAGCGTGGGCGTGGTGAGGTTCTTTCATTTTTGCGCGCGCGGACGTATCCGTTCGGCGTTCCGAAAGCTCGAGCGACCCCGGCTGCCCTGCTGTCTTTAATCAATCTCGATCGGTCAACAGTCACGTTATTTATCAAAACACTGTCTGCTCAGGTGCCTTAATTTTTAATCGAGACGTCGGATCCATCGATCCCCTTTTTAGAGATGAACATCGACCACCGCGGGAAGAGTATTCGACTTAGACGCTGTTCCGCTATACCGAGAGGTGAAAGGGAGAAAAAGGGAGGAAGACGCGTCCGCTGAAGAAAAGAAAAGAGGAGTGCAATTTGTCTTGATAGGTATTTATTTTCATAATGATGAGTGTTCTTTATAATCGATCTATAATATACATCGTAGCATTCGGTTTATACATAATTACAATTGTAAATCTCGTTCGCCCTTAATGCGTAGTAGTAGTGGGTTCGTCGTGTGTCGCGAATGGGGGAGAAGGGGGGAACTTCGCTCGCTCTCGCGCGGTAGGCGGAAATGCAAAACGTAGGATCGAAGGCTCATAGAAAAACGCGTCTCCTCGTCTCTCTCTCCGTTCACATGTACACGCGTACGTGCGCGTATATCCCGAGGAATGTCCCGGCGCGCCGCGACATCGGGGCGCGCACGCAGACAAATTACTTTTTATTTATATTTATATATATATATTTTTATATATATATATATATATATATATATTCATATGTATACGTAGATATACGAAAATAAAGTATATGTACAACCAAAATCGCGGGAGGAGCTCGCGCGCTGCTGCCGTCCGATCGCCGATTCTCATCCGGAAACATGATTCGCCCACCGTACGGTCGCACGGGAGGGCCCGGCTTCGACGCCAATTTATTTATTCCACGTGAAAACGACAACGCGATTTTACAAGTCTAAAGGAGGAAGTTACTCGCGGCAGTGCCCGCTACTGGCCGCTCTGGTACGATGTGTGTGTGTGTGTGTGTGTGTGTGTGTTTTGTACGTGTGTGTGTGCGATCTGTTGTGCACGCGTCACATGCGTACGCCTGTGTGCCGTGTATGTGGGGTTCCTAGGAAACAATAAATAAAATCTATCTATTCTCATTTATCTAGCGCGAGACGCCGTCGCTTTGATTCGCTGGTCGATCCACTCGTTCGCCGCTCGTCAATCTATACCGATCGCCCGACCGTCACTCTCCCTTCAGCCTTGCCAAGCTGTCGAGGCTGCTCCCTCCCCTTAAACTAAGATTGCATTTCTTTCTAGCTGCCGTCGTCGCGACGATGATGCACATCGCTCTTCTCAACCCGGCTATAATACACCCGGGAGAGCCTCCCCCTTCCTCCTTCTCCTATTCCTCCTCCTTCGGCCCTCGTCTCTTCTCGTTTTACAAAACTAATCGCCGTTACACGTAATCGCGCGTCGGCCGCGCTGGTGGAGAGCTTACTCGATATAATTACGCGTTTACACTGAAAGGTACTATGTGTGTTTATTATATACAGCGGTAGTAACTGGTTACTGGTTAAATAGTGTGGCGTTTATTCGCTAACGTACGTTATCACAACGATGATGAAATTTAGCTCTTCCTAGGACCGGGATGTCGCGGCCCGTTTTCCTCTCAACGCTCGTCCATCCCTCTCTTTCTCCCTCCGTCGGCTCTTCTACCCCTGATTACGTCGAACAGTTCCCGTGGATGACGAGACGGAAGGCGGGACGACACGCGGCCGTCGCGATTGGCGAGCGAGGGGAAACATTGCCGGACGACGGATAATTACTTTCGGCACCCGTGAAAAGAGAAAACGATCGCTCGCGCGCACCATGCGAACGTGGAGATCTTCGAGATCGGGCAGTTTAGTCGACCAGTCGGGTCCAGATTTAACGCCAGCCAGTGTCGCAGTGTGATTGCTCGTAATGATACGAAGGTAATGATGATGCCGCGCGGATGTGCATTCGCGCGTCGCCTCATGCTCGGTTTTCTCCCTTTCTCCCTGAAATTCGCGCGGACATTGTGCGTCACACACACACACACATACACACACACACACACACGATCCGCTTCGCGAGGAACCGAGCGCGATTCGACGCGCGACTTTCCGCCTACGCTGCCGACAGCGCGAAACGAGATTTCCAAATTGACTAGATTAGCCCAACGAGAGAGTCGCGGGTTGCGATTCCTGACGAATGAATGCGAGAAATGGAAAGAACTGGCGGGCGG
>NW_014557287.1:890431-927519 GCF_001313825.1 Dinoponera quadriceps | reverse complement strand
GGGGGGGGGGGGGAGAGACCGGAGCTTGTCGCCGTTCGCGAGGCCCGCGAGATCATCGGCGACCGAGCGTTGGCCGCGCCGAGTCGCCGTTTAGGATTTTGGCATCACAGTAGGGGATAATAGTCGCGTCCGCGGCCGCAGAACGAGGAGATCGGTCACGAGCCGCTGCTGGTGGACAGGATCGGCAGGTCGCGGTGGGCCTGTGGGTCCCTGGAGTGCGCGTCTCGCACCGCCCTGGAGCCGAAGACGCGCTCGCAGCCGGGAACGGTGCAGCGAGCCTCCTCCAGCTTGCGGTCGTCCGAGCCCGGTGAAGAGACGGGTGAGCCCGCGACGGGCGGCCTGCTCTGCTCCTGAGTGAGTTTCGTCAGGTGACTCAGGTGCTGATGGGCGAAGCCGTTCAAGCCGGCCAAGTGAGAAGCGAACGTCGAGAGCCCGGGGAATGTGGCGCCGAGGTGCGGCGGTAGGAGGAGCGGGTGAGGCGGCGGTATCCTCGCGGCCAGGTCGACCGGCAAGCCGGGTGGCGGTGCTAACGGATACGCGCCCAACGCGCCCATCCCGGTGTCCGCGTAGAGTCTCGCGAGAAACTCGTTGTGCAGCAACGGGCTCATCTGCGGGTCGTCGATGCGCGGCGGCAGGCTGGACGAGAGCGGCGGGCTCGAGGAGGTCGACAGGAGCTTCCGGTGGAGGTTGAGGTTCGCCGAGTGGCGGTCGCGCGACCGTTTCGACGGGAAGGCCGCGTTACAGCCGTCCACGCTGCAGCGGTGCATCAGCTTGAGATGGACGTTCTGGTAGTGCGTCTTGACGCCGAAGTGGTTCTGAAAGACCTTGCCGCAGGCGGTGCAGCGACGCGGGTTCTCACGGTCGAGCGGCACCTCCTGGGTGCTGACGAAGCCGCCGTTCTCGTAGCGCGCGTACGTGATCAGGCTATTGTCCGTATCCATGGCCGCTGTGGAGGGTGAGGCGCTGGATGAACGAGAGCCATGTGAGGAGTTGTCCATGGTGGTCTCCTGGTGGGTCGTGAGGCTGATAGGGCTGGTAGAGCCGCGGCCAGACCTCGAAGCCACCCGCTGCGTCTCGGCGTACGGCATCGCGCACCGACCCTGCGACAAGGACTCGAGTTGACGCAAAGTGTTGGTCGAGGAGTCGTGGGAGAGGTCGTCGGCTGTCGTCGGACGGCTGTCGACCGAGCTCGGGGCACGGGGGGGATCATCGGGACGCTCACCTTCCTGATTGCGCAGCGCGTCGTCCACCTCCTCCTCATCATCATCATCCTCCTCGACCTCCTCCATGGGCTCATCATCGTCGTCCTCCTCGTCCTCCTGCTGCTGGTTCTCCTCCTCGTTCGTCTTCTCCGTCGTCGTCGTCGTCGTCGTCGTCGTCGTAGTCGTCGTAGTCGTCGTCGTCGTCTCGGTGGGTTCTCTCTTCACGTTCCTCTCTTCCTTCACCCTCGGCGTCTCGCCACCCTCGCTCTCCGAGCTCTGCCGTCGATCTTTCCGTTCCCTCGCGACAACGTCGGAATCCTTCGGAATCGTCGGCGCGTTCTCGGTCTTTGGTTCCGGAGTGATCTGCCGTTTCGGCGATTTCACGCTGCTCGCCCTCGAGCTCAAGTCCCGCGGCTCGTCCTGAGGTAGGAGATCCTCCGCGTTGTCGGCCTCCGGGGAGCGCGAGTCCGACTCGCGATCGTGAAAGCCGCCGGCGGGCCTGAGATTCCTCGAGGGCGAGCCCGAGGGCAGCATCTTCCGCTCCTCCGCTTCGAGCCTGGACATCGACATGTCCTCCGGCTGGTTCTGGAAGTCCGGCATCGCGTCCGACAGACACCGGCGTTGAATCCGCTGGTGCTCCTCGTCGTTCGAGGAGTCGCCGTCGGTGGACGAAGAGTGCACCTCGGCCGGCACGGCGCATCTCGTGGGGTGCTGGGACTTCCTCTTGCGCACGCCCCGGCTGTGGAAGGAACTCGAGTTGAGCGAGTGCTGGCTCACGGAGAAGGACTGCTGATCGAGCGTGCCGCCCATCGAGTCGTTGTCCTCGTTGCTGTCGGGATTGCTGACGAGATCCTCGTCGGCGGTGTCGCCGAAGTAGAGCTTCGGCCGTTTCGCCAGGCTGAAGTCCGCCGGCTGCTCGTCGTCGTCGTTGCGCAACGGCAACCTGGACGGCAGATTGCTGCTCTCGTCCTCGGCGACCACCACGATACCACCGTCATCGTCGTCCTCCTCCTCCTCGCCCTCCGGCAGGAGCACGGAGGACGCCTGGGTGGACGGCGAGACCGCGCTGCCGCTCGAGGCTCGCGCCGTCGTGGTGGCCGCCGCGGTCGACATCGCCGCCGGTATCGTCGTCGAGGCGGTGGTGGTGTTCATCCTCTGCTGCAGCGCCTCGTCGTACGGCCGGCCGGGGGTGGACGAGAGGTCCAAGTGCTTGAAGTCGAGGGCGCAGAGCGAGGCCGGCGAGCGGAGGTCCGGCGGCGGCGTCAGCAACGGAAACGAGCCGAACGGCAGGTGATTGAGACCGGTCGCCGGCACCGGCAGTCCTACCTGCGGCGGCAGCACCAACGCGTGCGCCATCGAGGAGCGGCCGTCGTGCGGCGAGATCTTGCGGCGCAGGTGCGGCGAGTGCAGCTTCGGGTTCGGGTTCGCGCTGTGCCGGTTGCGCGACCTGCGCGAGCTGAACATCATGCTGCAGCCCTTCACCGTGCACTGGTGCATCTCGCGCAGGTGCACCGCGCTGAAGTGGATCTTGAGCGCGCCCTTGTCGCAGAAGGTCTTCAGGCACACGTTGCACTGCACGCGCTTCTTGCCGGTGGTCGGGTTGATGAAGGGGGTGCCGAGGTTCGGCGGCATGTTCGCCGCGGCGCCCCACTGGCCGCCGGGCCGCTTACCCGGGGAGTGAGGCTTCCTACCCGGTATGCCGGGCGGCCTGCCCAACGGCGCCGCTTGCAGCGGCAACGGATGCCGCTCGCTCATGCCGCCGGCGTGCTTCGAGCAGTCCCGTCTGCTCAGGTTCAGCGCGCTGTCCGAGTTCTCCTCGTCGTCCTCGTCCTCCTCCGAGCCGAACTCGCTGCTCTTCTCGCCGCCGCTCTGCACGTCCGCGGGCACGCTCAGGCTGCCGATCCCGGCGATCGGCGACTTCCCCAACGGCGGCGGCGGGAAGTGCGTCGGGAAGCTCGGCGGTAGCGCGCTGGACGATACCGCGACCGACAGGGGGTGTCCGAAGGCCGTTAACGCCGACGAGGAGACCGGCGCCGCGACCGGCATGTGCGGCCTCTGCAGCTGCGACGAGTGGTGGTGCGGCGGACTGTGCGGACTCTGCGGGTTCCTCATCGACTTCCGATTCTGCATCAGCTGCTCCGCGGACGGCGGCGGCGGCGGTAACGGCGGGAACGCCGGCAGCCCGAGAGTGCCCAGCTTCCGGAAGTCGAAGGGCTGCATGCTCTGCAGCCGGTTCAACGGCGACACCGTCAGGTGCGAGTCCAAGGTGCGCGGCGGCGAGTTCGCCCGGCTGCCGCTCACGGGATTGCCGCTCGAGGAGTAGTGCTTCGGCGCCGTCGGCGACATCGAGGGGTGCGAGGCCGACGGCGGGGGCGGCGGCGGCGGCAACGGGGGCGGCAACCGGGAACCCGGCGGTGGTAGGCCGCAGTGGAGCATGTGCAACGGCGGCGGCAGGTGTGCTAGTGGCATCGTCGGCGGCGAAGGTCGTCTGCTTGGTGACATAGCATCCGTACCCGGCGTTCCGGCGGCCAGCAGCAACTGCTGCACGAACGGACGCGTCTCGGCGAATCTGAGGAACTGCTGCAGAACCAGCGGCTCCTCCTCAGCCGAGCAGATGCTCCATCGGTCCAGCACCGGGCCGTTCTGCGAGTCCTGCGAACAAGAGAGCGAGAACGATTGCTTCTGAGCTGCCGCGGAGGAACCTTCCTCAAAGTCGTCTTCGGCGATTCTCCTTACTTTCTTCACCGAGTTTCCCTTCCATTCGCAATTATACCTCGTGCGATGCTGACGAGATTACACCGAGAACAGAATTTTACCGGATTTACCCTTACGAACAAATTCAACGCGTGACGGCATTTCCGCGAGAGCCGAGTTTCATTTGTGAGAACTTCGAACGCGCTCGGTCTGTTTGGTCGATTCGACCGAGCCTTTTTTTCCCCCATGTAGTATTCCGAATGCCATAATCGTCGTAATGAAAGAATCGCAGTCGGAAGAAGAGCTTTTCTGGTAAGTGCTATTACAGCGTCAGTGACGACCTTGTGTGCACAGTGCTATTTTCGCGATTAAAACTGTAGCGAGTATAGTTGAGAGATCGGGGATAACTATAATTCCCTTCGGTGTATATCCGTTACCGTTACACCTGCGCCACAGTTACTGACGGAAGAAAAGTGACGCCGTTACTTGAAAAAGAAAAGAAACAAAAAGAACAAATAAATAACTCGTAATAATAACGATGTTACAAATGACTACTCTTTACTTTCCCGTCCTGCTTCCAAGCGAATACTCGCGCGCGCGCGCGGCGATCGTTCGTCGACGAATTACCGTCGAAACGGAATAATCCGTAGCGAAGCTTTTCGCGTATGCAACATCGCGCGACGTGAAGACAAATGATCTTCTTCTTCTTCCGTCGCGATCGTAAACTCCGATGGCGCGATCACGTGGCCGTTTGGTAATTTACGCGGGGGAAATGACGCAAACGCGCGCGCGTCACGCGGCGGCCGGAGGAACGCGCGCGGTATCGTCGCGCGAAATCGATTCGCGTAAATCGCCGACGCGGCGAAAGAAGAAGAAGGTGGCCGACGGAGAGGAGCGCGCTTACATTTTCATTCGGCCGGTAATTATACGCGCGTGAAAAAACGCTTCCTAGATTGTCAACCGGCAGAAGGTCAGGCGGTCCCGCGCATGCCCGTTCGCGCGTTCCGTTACTTTTGTGAAATGGTATGCGCAAAAACCGGCTGATAAATAAAAAGGATTGATTGATGACGCTTAATGGAGCGGGTAATTAGTTCTGCTTCGCCTGTTAGCGGCGGGAGATTGCACTTAAACCGCGCTAAAGATTTAACCTTGCATCTTGCCGGATACGTACTCGATCCGTCTTTCTCCGGTACCCGCTATTAACGACCCACTTTTTGCGATCGGGTCTCAGCGCGATTTGTCATCGCGCCTCGCTAAAAACACGCCGGCGCGCACGGTGATATGAATAATCTCATCCCGCGAGCGGACCGAGAGAGCTCCGCGGAGACTCGCCGGAATCCGCTTCTTTTTCGTAACGGGCGAGAAGGTAAGGCGAGAATCATAACGGGAACGACGGAGTCGGAGAAGCGACGACTCAAGACGACGACGAGCGTCAAGAATCGCGGCGTTTCCCCCCGAGAAACGATACACACGCATCGTTCGTTCGCGCGACCGTTCATCGCCGCCGGATGACGAAACGTCGAAGCTTCCGGCGAGGACCTCCTCTCTTTGTCGCTGACGAGCAGCCAAGACTTACTCCTTCTCTCTCTCTCTCTCTCCCGACGATGAGATACGCATCCTGCCGAGAGACACGCGCTTCCGACTTCGTTCCGGACGGTCCACGTATCTCGCTCGCGGGTGGAGTCACGGCTTCTTATAAATGCGCAAACCCGGGTCCGTCCGTCGGTCGGTCGGTCCGTCTTTCTCTTCGCCGCGCGGCTTGTATATTTACGCATTCCGGCGGACCTCGACGTAACGCAGGACGCCCAGCGCCGCGACGCTTTTCGCGTCCCGTGTATATTTCTTCAAGCGCGCGCACGCGCCACCCGCATATATCGCGCACGCACACAGCCGGCAATGAGAGACACACTCGCCGAGGCTTCGCCGCGCGCGGACACTCTCGTGACCGCCGGCACTCCGATCGCGGGAACGACGTCGTTATTTTTCGCCCCGGGGCCAACCGCACAAATAAAGAACGTCGGACGAATGCCGGCGCGATCGCGCCGCCAGATATATATTATATATATGCAATAGATGCCCCCGAGAGTTTTCCTTTCCTTCGGCAGAACCGATTCGGCGCGTCGCGCCGTCATGGAGCGCCTCGATCTCGCCGATCTATATTTGTAAAGCATCCCGTCCCCCCCTTTTTTTTTTGGAGGAGTAAACACAGTTATCCGTGTATCTCCACTTCTGGACGTCGGATTCGAAATTCCGTATTCTGCACGTCGTCGGAGTGAGAGGAACGACGTATGTAACGCGGCTACGATCTACAGATCGACATCGATTCGAAGCGTGTTCTATCTTTCGCAGTGTGTCGGACACGTGTGTACACGAGAGAGACGCGATGCCGTGAGACACGGAGTATCAATTGGATGTGTAGAAAATAGAGGATGAATGAACATTTATTTCCCTGAAAAATGCCGAGGAGACGAACGAGCGAGCGCGTAGTCGACGGTATCCAAACAGCCGATTGAGGATAATCGAAACCATATGGATAGAGAAAGAAGAGATAGAGAGAGAGAGAGAGGGGGAGGGGGAGACAATGAATAATGTTTGACGTACCGTTACGTCGCGAAGTGTAATTTTCCGATTTTTCATTGTGTTCGCGGCAATCGAACTTCACGCGGCGGCGACAGCTGTGACGTCGCGCCGTATATTATTTCTCTTATAGATCGCATAGATTATCGTTTGATGAGGCGCGCCGGTGTAATGTAATGTCACACCGTTTCTCATGGTATCCGCGCCGCGTTTTTCCCTCCCGCGAGACGCGCTCGCTCGCTCGCTCATCGTCCGTGTATGCAATTTCCGGATTTTTACGCGCCACGGGGATTCCGCCACGCCGTTCTTTGCGCGCGTCCCTTTTCTCTCATCGATCATCGAGCGATCTACTCGCACGCGCGACAAAATCTCGTATCGCGAAAGTACCCTGCGCTATCGAAAGTTCGCGTCAGAGTGTGGCTTCGTGCGCGACTGCACGCTTCGATGCGCAAAGGCGCGTCGAGATCGAAACCGCGCGACTCCGATCCCTGCAAAATTGTCGTTACGTCCTTCCGGCACGAATCGTCCTTCCCGAGCATTCACGAGCGGAAAATTGGACAAAGTGAAACTGGTTCGTCGATCTTCCTCGCCATCGAGACTAACGCCAGCGATCGTGTAATTTGTTCCCCCTAGGAAAATGTGAAAAGCGAACATGTCCAACTAAGAAAAGTACCGATGACTGGACGCTTTCCTAACTGCGATGAGTAAGATTCATGATTCTCCGGCAGTCGATCGTGAATCTTTTCCTCTAGCATGAACTCGTGAAAAGTGAAGATCCTCTAATTTGAAAGCATTCATATCCGAGATAAATATCCGAACGGATAATCTAATTGAAAGGTAACAAGCGAACACATCTGATCGAGTACAATGTCCGATTATTTCATCATTTCATCCGATCAAGCGCTTTTACTCCGTCCGATGAAGGTTTAAGCCATTTAATCGGTTTATCCGATGGACATTTTTCTTAGCGTAGAAATGCTCGCGTTTCCGTCCTAATGAAAAATCGCGCGATGATCACCGGTCTCAGAGTTGGAGGGGAAAAGAAGCGAAGGACGCGTGATTTCGGAAATCGCCTCTCGCGAGACACGTCCTTCGCCCGCCTCGGGAGAGCGATCTCTCTCGAAGGTCGCGGACGCTCTCTTCCCATAGATCCGCTATTTCACGAAAGATTCGACGATGTGCGTCATCGTTCACCCGCGGCCGTACTATATACGCCGTGCGTGACACGCTCTAGGGGAGGAACGAAAAAAGGGTTCCGCGAAGCGCTTAAACGCGCCTCCCTCGTCCTTACGTGAAAGGACCCGAACACGGTCGTGTCTGAGAACGCAAGACTACCGTGTATATACCGTGGGACTCGAATTTTAATCCCGCACGCGAATGAGGCCCGTTCCGACCTCCTCCTCGCTCCTCCCTCCCTCCCTCCCGCGCCGAATTCCGCAGCGTGGAATTCCACCGTTCCCGCGTACTCCCGCGTGCCTGATGGGACGCGAAATGGGCGTGAAACGTGCGGGCGCAAAATCGTGACAACGAACGGTCAAAGACGCGCCTTATTCTCGAGTCCTGCTATGCCTCCCGGAAATATCACGATTGTCGCGTTGTACCTTGGGAACTCGCGAATTGACGAAACATTTGCACTCGACTTTTGCCTTTGACATTGAGCCACTTCAAAATCGAGCGTCGTTTATCACGATATACAAGTTTGGAAAGTTGCTTGGTAAATTTGTTAATAAATTCATCGACGATGTTCTGGGGAAAAAAAGTAAATAAATAAATAAATAAAGCGTTATCACGGTCTCACTAAATTTCGACCCGAGCGTGGCTTTGGGAAATCAACGCGACGATTGCGCCGAGCGCTCAGAACTCCCTTTGTCTCACCGGAAGAGCTCGTGCGCCTTTAATTAAATTCGGATAGGGATAGGTGTAATTAATTTAAATAATAGCGTGCGTCCGAACGTTCGTTTCGCGTATTATATACGAAACGCGACGCAGACGGGCCTGGGAACTTCGGTGGCCGGGGTATACCCGGGAATAAAGGAGGCGTCAAGAACGACGCGAACCATTACCGCGTTATTGCATAACGGATAATTACGAGAGCCCGAGAAGAAGTAAGATAAACCTCGTTTTACTTGTTCGCTCATTACGATTTTTCTCTCTCTCTCTCTCTCTCTCTTTTTCCCCCTCTCCTCCTCTCTTTTTATTTCGAACACACTACGCAGTGCGATTTTCGTATTAAGCGGGCGGTAACTTAAAGTCGCACGTTTAGCATTACGTACGGTGAGAGAATCCGCGTGTTTCTGCGTCCCCGATGACTCGCTTTGAGGTGGCTTATAAAAGAGAGGGTACTCGAGTACTCCAAATATAGATTCTACCGTCGACGGGTGGAAAAATGCGCCGAGAGGCGCGCAATTCGAGTGATCGAGCGAAATCGGACCAAATATCGGACGATTTTCACGTTTACGGACGAACGAACGCTCGTCGCTCTATTTCCGCGGATTCCCGTGGAAAAGAAACGGTGGAAAGCGATAATTACCGCGGGGATAATTGCGTGTCGCGTCAAATTAAAGGCAAACAATTCGCAATCGCGTATCGGTTAATCCATCGAATATTAACGACGGCAATTTCCCGCGGCAACGAAACGTATCTCGCGCGTCGCGCGCGGCCCGTTCCAGTCGGTGGCGCTATCTGGCGACGCGAGCGGCGGCGCAGCAGCTACGACGCAGTTCGGTTTTCACCGCGAAAGAAGCAACGCGCGCGCGGAGAGGTGGAGGAGACGGCGTCGGTGGCGGCTACGACGGCAATGGCATCCGTGACTGGACACTGCATATGATTTCACGCTAAGTGGGCCCTGTCTTATTCGTGGGTAGAAATCGTAAAGATCTCGCGTGGATATCCGCCGCTAAATTAGATTGCAGCTACCTGCGTCTATCCTCTGTCCTCCTTCTCCCTCTCTCTCTCTGTCTCGCTCTCTACCTCTTCCTCTCTCGGAATCACTCTCTAGCCGGGGCCTCTTTGTCGCGAAACAACGGCGCAACTGCGCCGTTTTACTTCGCCTCGTACTCGCGCGCTCTCGTTAGACGATGCGACGATCGAGCGCGAGAGAAAACCGTCGGCGGAGTCGCGAATAGATCCGACGAGGAGGCTAGCTCGGTCGCGTCGTAAAATCTAACCTCAATGCAACGGCGCAGTTTCACCGAGGTGACGAGAGCGAGGCGACCGGGAAAATGGCGCCTTTCGCTCGGTCCGTCCCCGCGGTTTCGAGATTTTGCTTTTACAGATTTTCTCGGAGATTGCGCGCGCTCTCGCTCACGCGAGGAAGCTCGCGGATACGTCGCGGGTATACGTTCTCCGGCGACGACGCGTCGCCGAGAGAAACGCCGAGCGGCGATACACAAGACCGGTCTATTTTCTACTCGCGGGGCATTTGTCGCGTCTCGTTTTCTCCCGCGCGGCTCCCGCGAAAATCACCAAGCGGCGTACGTACCGAAACCGCGACGAAGAGCGCGATCGTATTGACAAAACTCGGAGCCGTTCGTCGTCGGACGCGCGAATGCGTGACAAATCGGCGGGAAAGAGAGCGGAAGTCCCGAAAGAGCCGAGAGAGCACGCACGGCTCTCGCGCCATTACTCGCGGTCGTAACTTATTCCGGCCGCGAGCGACGCGGCCCCGGTAAATACGCGACGTCCAAGTATGAACAATGTGACGTCCGATCGTTCGATCTTGCGCGTTTAACGCCGACATTATCGTCGGGTAATTCGTCCGGGGATCGGTCGCCCCGGGCGCCGGACGCCCCCCGAAAACGGCGCACGCATGTGTGTGCACACGTTCTCGTTCCCCCCGAGAGTTCCGCCGGTGCGGAGCGCCATGTGGAACGAAACCGCGTTTCCCGTCCCGTCGTTATTAGTCGCCGTGCTGGTCCACGGGAACACCGCGCGAGATGCGTGAGACATCGCGGCCAATCGTGGCCGATTAGCCGTGTCCGCGATCGCGGGGGTAACGGTATCCGTCGTTGCGATGCGAACCAACACGATGTATCATTCGACGCGGCCGGAATTTTGATACGCCGATCGCGCGTCTTCGTTGAAACCGTCACTCTCGGAGCATTCGAACAGCTGAAAGAGACGCGCACTTGAAAGTTGCGCATCTTAAGCTGTCAATAGTTGTTACTTCAAACTTGTGTGAGTTAACATTCCTTAATATTCCAAGTACCTAGATTGTCATTCGGCGGTTGGAACTTTTTCAGTTTAATCGCATGGTATGTATATCTATAAATATAGTATTAACGCGATACGTTCGAAATAAGGGAAGGTCTATGTTCCATACGTCTATATGCAGAGCAGCGATGTTCAAATGATCCTTCGCTGATAGAAAATTATAGTTTCGGCGCTAAACGCACCCTTTAACTACAAGATAGTCGGGGGAATCATTTATCTAGCAAGTGTTACTATGGTGTTAGCGGTCAATAATCTTGTATGTTGCTGCCACTATAAAATATGTTGTGCGCCGAAACTAAGTATAATTTTCTATCAGTGCGTGGTGCACTGTGAAATTTCTGTGTGTGTGTGTGTGTGTGCGCGCGTGCATAAGATACGCGCAATTTATTCAACTTTCGGGAGAGGATACGCCGCGTCTCGGCAAAAGCGATCGTCTCCTAACGAAATCACCCTTCGTCCGGAACTTTTATTTTCACCCCGGGAATCGCTATCGTCCGCTATCACGGGGATACATTCTCGCGGCTCGCCTTCGATAATGTCATGGAATCTTAGTTTTCGTCCGAAGTCGAGCGCCTACTCTGTAATTTTTCTCATATTGGCCTCTCGATCCTCGACCGTTCTCTCCCCTTTTCTCCCTTTTTATCTCATCTCCTTTCCATTCGGCTCTTCCTGTTTGTCTTCCTCGTCTCGCCTCGTCATCGTTGTCGTCAATCGGACTCGATCGTTTCGGTAGCCACGGTAAATGGCACGTCGAACTTTTAATTCGCCGATTGCGCGCGCCGGATTTTGCGTTTCCGCTCGAGCGACCGATGCTCTCCTCTCATCCGGCAAACACTCTCGTACCCTCGAATCGTCTCCGCTCGCCGAGAAAGAGAGACGCTCTGTAATTTACGGTTTTGGCTCATGCTCCCATCGAGGTGGAGTAATGACAGGTCGATCGGCTCCGGGCTACCATCTTTACCGGTTTCCGCTGCCCGGCCCTTGTCTGCTTTACGTCGCCACTTTCGATATTACGATTCCCCGCGATGCTTCACGACGACGATCGATCCTGGGGTCGGGCGATCTCGACGGGTTTCGGGGACTGCCGGACCACCGGTGAAGGACTCCTTGCCGTCGTCCTTGACGCTTCTGCCCGATCGGCAGGTACTTCGCGAATGATGCACTCGCACGCGTCGCGCCGAGAATTGTCCCGATATGTATTATACGTGTTCGCGGCGGGGATATTCAAATCAACGTCCACGCGATCGAGCGTTCCCGTTTCGATCCGGCCGCGCACGAGAGGGAAAGAGTCTACGTGCCAGTTATTGTTTCTTAATAACATCGTTATCGTCCTCGATATCGCTATCATTGGTGCGCACGAAAATCTCACGTTGACGTTAATCGTTTTCGCAGCTCGCCCATTGAACGAGGCGTTATCGGCGATTGCGACACGTTCGTTTCCACATAATACTCGGAAGATAAATTCATCTACGTTCGATTCTCGCGTATACATTTCGGGGAATTACGTCTGCGATTTGCGCGCGCGGTACGTTCGATAGACGCGCACACGAGAGAGAATTCGGGCGATGCCCGATTGCAATTTCTGCTTTGGTGCTTTCGGATTCGCGCCTCGATTTTTACCCGCCGCGGGAACGGCCTTTACGAGCGATCGTGGAAAACTTTCGGTTTCTCTCGGAACAGGCGCATTCCGGCGATCATCGGCCGAAGCGTCGAGGAGTCCGTCACGCTTGCCGGCCTTTTCACGGCTCTTTGGCGCCGAGATACGTGACATCGTAGATCGTGATGTCGCGCGTACGAAAAAGAGAACTCGGTTCTTGCAACTGAATAGGGAGCGGATGATAACTCGGTGACGAGAAATGATGCTTCTGTTATCGGGACTGAGAACGGTTCGGCTGTATTAAAACTCGGTTGAAACTCGACTGAGGGCGACTGACGGGATAGAAACCTCTTACATAAATCTTTCTGTTCCCCACACCGAGGAAAACGTATTCGAGAATGTATTTTCTTGTTTTCTCTTGCCGCATATAAGGTTTATTTCCACAGAATTAAATTGTATCTCTTGCGAATAAATTTTCAAGTAATTTTTTCTCCGTGTGTACAGAGAGTAAAAGAGCGCTGGATCCAAGTAAATAATTACTGCAATACTCTTTGGCACATTTTTACCCGAGTTGAATAAATTTCACTTATAAGTCGAGTAAATCAATTTACTCGAATAATTCATTTGGAAAGTATTTCACTCGGATCAAATCAATATTACTCGATCCAAGTGAAAATTTGCCAAAGAGCGCTGGAATGATCATTCACTTGAATCTGGCACTTTTTCTCTAGGTACAATCGAGTTCCTTTCGTCCGGTCCCCGGCCGACGGCAAATTCAGTTTCACCAACGGGATCGTTTTCTCCGCGTGCACATCGACCACCCGGATTACATCCGCAACGCGTTACGCGACTACACCGATTCGCCTATAAATCTTCGCGCGGATCTTCCACGCGTACTTATCGCGCACTCGTTAGACGCGTTACGTTTCTCTCAGACGAAGCCCGGATTACATTCAGACTATAGTCTTCATCGTTTCCCCGCGGAACGCCCTTTCGATAACCGCGGGGCCGCGCTTGCCCGATCCGTATTTTCGCGCGAGGTCAAGTGCGCTTCCTCGGCGATCGTCAGGACGCGGATCCTCGCGGCGGCGACTCGCTCGCTCGCTCGTCCAGAGACTCGCGCAACTCGCTCGTAAATCTCGCGCTGCCACGGCGCGCAAGGAGGCGGTTTCGCGTTCCTAAGTCGCCTCTTCCTCCATCGCGGTATCCGTCGTAAAGCTGCGGAGTCGACGGCAGCCGGCCAGCCCCCGGTAAAATCCCACTTGATTTCGCCATTGCGACCAGGTCGCTGCAACCGCTTCCGTTGCAGCGGAGGCTGCTGGCAACAACGTGCGAAATTGGCCAGCAGAAACGCTCGTTCCCTCGCGATCTCTCTCCCTCGGCCCGTCCGCCGAGCCGTGATTTACCGTTTCCACGTTCGCGCCATGACGAAGGAGACGAGGAAGACGGTCCCCGGCTGAACGGTGCGCTGCCTCGTAGAAGGCACGCCGACGTAGCGAGCCATAAAACGACCCTCGACCGCGAAAATTTCGCCAGCGAGATGCTAATCCGGAACGATTCTCCGAGAGCTCTCGCGGATCGTTCCCGCGAAGCGACACTCGTGACGAGCGTCACGGGCGCGGATCCGGAATAATCTCTCTCTCTCTCGAATTCGACCGGTCGTTCGATCTCGCCCCGCTCGGAAACGCCTTCGCTCCGTCACTCGGATCGTGATACGGGGGATGATGTCTGGCGATTCCGGTTGTGCGCTCCGTTAGTCAAGCTTTCGTCGTGCGACGATTGTTGCGCTATGTATCCGGCGATCCGGATTGCGCCAACGGCTCCGAAGAGAAAGAGAGAGAGTCTATCTCTCTCCGCGGCGTTGGACCGTCGCGAATAATTCGCACGCCCGGCGGCGGAACCCGGCGATCGCCGCTCCGGAGCGACGCTTCTGTGCTATGAATCGTGATTGGGGAGTTGCGCGGCTCGTGACGGAGATGCCGATAGCGCGTCCGCCGCTTGCGACATAGATTCCGAAAAGCCGCGGAGAAGCGGACCGGCGTCGAAAACGGCTCGCGGTTTCACACAGGAGATCGCGACGTGACACTTCGCGGGGTCTCCCGGGGAGAAGACACATTCCGGTAACGAGCCGTAAAGTAGCGCTCGACCGCAAAAAGTTCGCCAGACGCGGTAAAGAGAGGAGATGCAAATCCGCGGCGCGGCACGAGCTCTTAATTTCCGACGGATCTGCCCCTCCCCCCTCCGCGCGGCGATACTTTCGCGTCGTATACCGTGATTAGGTGGAGAGTCCCGGCGAGATGGCGTTTCCGTAATGAACCGTAAAGCAGCTCGCTCGCGGCCGCGAAAACGCTCTCGACTCGCGGAAATGCAAATTCCAAAAGCGGACGCTCCAGGCGGCCCGACTTTCCTGCAAATCGGCGCCGTAGGTCGGGATACTTAGATCGTATTCCGCGACGAGTCGTGATTCTCCTAATAAGCGGAGATCCAGCGGAATCGCACAGTTGATCGATATTCGATGACGGTACATTTGTACACACACACACACACACACTGTGACGACACGTATCTCTCCGGTATTGTCGTCGATCGTTGTGCGACGGATCGACGTTTTTTCTCCGCATAAAATCCCGTCTACTCCCAGGGGAAAGATTCGGAAAAGGTCGAAAGTTTGGAGCGAAAAAGACCAGCAGAGGACTCTGACTGAGTGCTCGCTCCACGTGCGCCATAATGATCGTAAATTACACAAATCACGACCGGTAATGCATATCGGTTGTTGAAAAATTGTCCGAGCGGAGTGACGGATATTTCGAGGCGCAGAAGCGAGATTCTAGGATTCGGGGAAAGAGAGAGCCACCTTGTTCGCCCCGCGGGTGTCAAACAATGCCACATTAATTTGACAGTAGCCAAAAGGAGCACTTAGAAAAACACTCTCCGTGTTAGAGCCAGTGTGTTAATTCGCTCCTGTCACAACCACGACTCAGAGACCTGCGTCATTCCCGGGCAGCGCGTTTCGTCAAAGACGCGACAACTCCGAGACGCGCTGTTTCGACACACACCCGTTACGAACGAATCCCGGATAATCGCGTGTCTTCGTCCGACTCGCTTATGGCGACGAGACACCTATAAAGCGAGGAGTACACAAACGGGCCCCGAGTACCCGTGGAGAAGTACGAAGCTAATAGACTTCCGAAGTGTATCGTCACGCGAGCTCTAACGAGCTGAAATTTCGCTTGAAATTCGCCGGACGACGACGAAGGCAAACGGAACGACGGGAAGGCGTGTGCACGCGTACGCGCCGTCCGCACGTGCCGCTGTATACTCTCGACGGTAACGATTCCGTTTCGGAGAGGAACTTCCAAGGTTTCCCCGCGGATCGCGTGCGCTCTCTCGCTCTCGCGACACTCCGAGAGATTTCTCGCCTGCCGCTTCGTCCCCCCGCGACTGAAATTTGTCCCGATTATATTCCAACGCGCTCCTCGCGTACACGACACGGACTGTCCGCGCCTTTGCGGAGCCGCTCGGATAAAGCGCATCGCGCGCGCGGTGGCAGCGCCGGCCGTTGTGTACGTACGCACCAACGTCCGAGAGAGAAACCGGTTTCCCGTACGTTTTAATTTCACGCCGACATCGGTGCAATTCAGTTTACACGGATACTCCCCGTTTCCTAACGCGCGCCTCGCGAGACTAACGCGCGCGCCTCGCGAGAGTGTTTCGGAGCATCCAAGGACGAGACGAGGAGGGTGTCATATGTCACGCGAGCTGTCTTAGCTGTAAAAATTCTCCTTTTCGCGATTACTTCGATGTGTCATCGCGATCGAGACTGCGGTAATTATCGTCATGGAGAGCATGCCGCGGAGAGAGAGAGAGAGAGAGAGACGGATATGTTGCGGTTTGCGTTGCCAATGAAGCGTCTCTCGTCTTCGTTCTGTCGCTGCCGAGTTGCATGTCGCGCGCGACGTGTCACGTTTATAAAATGGACTTTTTTGCGAGATGTAAAAGTGTACCGCGGGGCGATTATCTCCCGGTGCATCATCGAGATCGGCACGATAATGATGCGCGGCAGGGTACGTCGGGATGAAGCGTTGCTTTGTCGCTCGCCGTAGTGTCATCTCTATTTTAATCGTCACTCACGGATCGCGCTTTAACCGGCGCGCGCGTGTCGCCATGCGAGACAGATGCCTCTATAATGCACAAATTATAGGTAATTGTCCCGATAGATCCCATCTCGCGGAGGAGATCTCGTCTGCTCGATCGTTATCGCCGGTAGATCGTCCCGATTTACAACTTCGTGCATCCTAAGTAACGTTGCCCGTTTTCACTCACAGATTGCGTTTTAAACGGTCGCGCGATCATCGAGCGGAGATTACGGCCGCGGCGATTCATACTCAGCGTCACCTACATCTATTAAGAGTCATCTCAATTAACGCGAGAGCGATATTGAGGATTTCTTTCGCCGTTCGACATTTCTAGCGCGTTCCCGCCGTGATTTCTCACGCGGACGGTTTTCCTCGACGAACCTTTCCCGTTCTCGATGACGAGTGGTCCGAACATACCGCACAATTTTCAACGACGACGTAGCAATCTCATCCTGACACCACTGGTAGAAAGAAGTTACCGTCTAGAGAGACCGAGGATGTTTCAAGTCTCTTATCACTGATCGACGCGCACTATCGAGTAAAGGACAGTCCATAATTCCGCTTCTTCGCCGGGCGAGTCGAGGGAGAGCGATGACCCACGGCGACGGAAACAGCTTCAATCATGCTCGATACGTAATCGATGAGGAAACAGTCGATCGAGAGGTGGCCGTTCTCGGTTCTGCGCATAGACGAAACGTAATCCCCGAAGGAGAGAAACACCAAATTTCAGATGCGGCGCGCGATACGATGGCGGACGCCGCTATAGTTTGAACACAGTCATACATGTATATAGAACGTATATGTGAAATGTTGCTGTTTACATACGTTTTCACGTATGTAGCTACATTTTCACGTACAACTCGTGAAAGCGACGTCCACATCGGTGCACATCGCGTTATTATAACAGTACTGTACGCCGATCGTCTTCAAATTGCGAGCAGCACTGCGAATCCACTGCGGCAACACATCCGATAACTCGGTGTTTTCGGCTAATCTCTGTTTCTTCCATTTTGCCTGCCGTCCTTCTCTTTAATCGAGAAACCGTCACTTGGTCGATCCGATCAGACGTCGTTCCGAATCATCTCTCCTCGGGCCGATCTCACTCGACTCTTCCTCCTCCTCCCCGGTGATCTCCTTCGCCGTTCCGTCTTCTCCCCGACGTAGCGGATGCGTCCGACGGTATTCCCGTTTGGATTTACATGTTACCGCGCAGGTACTCCAGCCCGTCCGACGTCGCCGCACCACTGACACTTACGTACGATGCACTTTTGACGCACTGTTCAACTCCGATCTCACTGTCTTCGTCGTTCTCGTCGCCCGGTCGTCACAATTCGTCACGCGATGATTCTCACGTTTGGCGATTTTATCCCTTCGACCGACCGGCTACACGGCGAGATGCGCTCGTCGACGCCTGTGTTCCTGCATTAACTTTAAGAACCGATTTATCACCGCGCTTGTAAAATATCACTCGTGGCCGGAGCGACGACGACAAGGGAGACGACTTATGCAACTTACTTCGCGACGACAGTTTAAAAGGTCACCCGCGCGCGCGGTATCGACCCGGATCAGCGCGCGAGGACCCGCCGCGTTTGCCAAAGGTTGTCGCCTGACACCTACTCGTCGAAGATGTCACCGAAATGTAATAATCATCCCGAGCGGCCGTCTCTCGTCTGGGGGTAATCCAAAAGTCATAACCGTGATACTTACGCACGTAGGCGCGTCGGGTTCGCAGCTGACGATCGCGCACGCGAAACGTCAGTGAGTCCGTCGTCGCGTGCGTCAAAGTCCTCTTCGTCACATGGTGCACACGCATATCGTCGCGAATTCACAATGCAGCACGGAAACATCCCCGAAGGGGACTCTCTCTCTCTCTCTCTCTCTCTTTCCGCTCAGCGATGGCCTCGCGCGCGCGAACAAACGGCGGACGGAAGATCGCGAGCGAAGGCGCGCGCGTCCGCGAGACTCGGCGTGTCGACTCACCTGCAGTATGTATCCTCGCGTGTAATCCTCGTGGGTCCAGCCGAAGGCAGCTAAGAGACGCGTCACTTGCGCGGGGGGCAACTGGTTGAACAATTGATCGAGCAAGATCTTAAGGCGTATCGGCAGTGCGCGCGAGCCGTAGAGTACGAGGGATGCGACGTCAAACGCGGCCGTCGGCTCGACAGTCTCTGAAGCCGGTGGCCTCTCCTCCTTCTCCGCGACTTCGCCACCACCACCGGCGAAACCACCACCACCACCGCCTCCGTTACGTTCCCCACCAGCGTTACCGCCGCCGCCGCCGCCACTACCACTGTCACTGCCACTACCACCACCACCGCCACTACCACCGCCGCCACCTCCGCCGACACCCCCTCCGCCGCCCGCCGCGGGTACCGTCGTCGTCGTCGTCGACGTCGCCGGGTGCTTTACCCTCCCTACGACGCTTTTGTCCTCCCTACCAGTGGCACGAGGGCTGGAGACGACATCCCCACCACCGGAACCACCACCGCCGAGCCGTTGCTGTTGAGCCTGCTGCTGTTGCTGCTGTTGTTGCTGCTGCTGGTGAATACTTGACAGTCGCGCCAGCGCTGGAACACAGGCAAGTGTAAAAGAGAGAGGTCAGATGGAGCTTACTTGCCGGTAGTGCACGCGCGCGTGTACGAGCGTGTGCGTCGGTGGGTGAACGTGGACAAACCGTCCTCTGTGTCCCCCTTTTCTCTCCCACCAGTGGTGTCTCCATCCCACCCTCTGTCGCGCCCCACCAGTGTCCCACAAGCTCCGGGTACTCCCACCCCCGCACACGCTCTCGTCTTTCTCCGTTCGCGTCTCTCGTGTCTCTCTTTCTCGCGGTGGACCGTCCTTCGATTTCTCTCTTTCTCCTCCTCCTCCCTCTCGCTCGCACCGTCGCTCGGTCGTCCCCTCGAGCGGGCCCCCCCTCCGCCCTTCTGTCATTCTCTCTCCCTCGGTCTCTCTGTCTCCGGTATCGTCGAGGCAACCTAGGGTCGCCGTGGCACCGAAGGTACTTACTTATCCCCACCTGTTCTCGCGACCGGACCTACCGTCCCCACTCCCGGTCGACCCTACTACTACTACTAGTGTAGTCGTTTACTACTACCACCGCTGGCGCCTCCGCCGTCGCCGCCGGTCGGGTACCGCCGCTAGAGTCGTGCCACCACTATATGCCAGGCTATACGAGGACGAGTACGACGAGTCGCGCGGCCGATCCCCTCCATTCGGATTTTCTCATGAGACTCCGGCATCCATCAACCTGCTGCTGCCGCCGTGGTCGTCGTCGACCTCGACGTACCGCGTCTACACTCGTACGAAGACCGTCCCGGCCCAGCAGGCTGAGGGGATCTCCCGGCGATACAATGTGTAACGACGAGGGAACATCGCGATGTACGACGGTGTCGAACTCGGTCCGGTATTATCGTGTTCGCGAAATTATCGCGACGGATCTCGCCGGCTCTCGGAATGATAACGGGGCGATTCCGCGTGAAACTCGAGTACACGCTACTTTGTGGTTGCAGTTTCGTGTAATCCGATTCGAGTTGCACTTTGATACGTTACGAGAGAAAGTTAGGATTGCGAAGGAGGTGAGCGGTCATAAGTATATCTCGATGCAAGGTGCGTGGCGTACGTGAAATCGGCTCGGCCGCGGTAACGCCGCGAGGACGGCGCGATGATTAATTAAACGTCACGCGGGACACCAGAGTAACGACGGACCCGGGCATTCTTTCTTCGTTCAAGAGTGACTGCGACAATACGACGCGTTACTCGATTTCGACAATGCACGCGTTATTATACCAAGAGGCGGGGAGGATGGGGGGGAGGAACAGGCATGCGAAATTTCGCGCAATAATTATCGAGCGCGCTCGCTTCTAGCGGAACTATTACGTCGCGATCCAGTCTCGTTTATCTGCGATCCATCGGCCTCCATCGGATATCGAAAGAATGAACACGCGCGCTCGCAAACACATATACACTGTATTTAATGTTAAATTTAACACATTTCGTATGTTCCAAACGATTCGCACGGATTTTTGTGTTGATTCAACATAAGGTGAATATTTGAAGGTTAAAAAGCAACACAAATATGTGAAAAATTAACATAAAATTATAATATGTTAATCGATATTGTGTAAAAAAAATGTTATTTTAACATGTGCATGTTGAATATTGATTCAACATAAGGTATGTATATTGAAATAACATAAGCGTACTCAGTAAGAAT
The DNA here is from genome assembly GCF_001313825.1 of Dinoponera quadriceps. Classification (NCBI taxonomy): domain Eukaryota; kingdom Metazoa; phylum Arthropoda; class Insecta; order Hymenoptera; family Formicidae; genus Dinoponera; species Dinoponera quadriceps. Next base: position 906,888 of record NW_014557287.1, on the reverse strand, counting down.
TCTGTGTAAAAAAACGGTGAAATTGTTACTCCAACACGGAGAATATGTACACAAAAGTACACCATTATATGTTAAATAAACATATTTGTCTTGTTGACATATTACTTTTTAACATATTCAACTTGTTAAAGTAACACAAACATTTCAGCGGACTGTTTCGAACACAACATTTTCTGCCGTGTGATATGTTAAATTAACACACGGGTATGTGAAAAATTTAACAAAAAAGAAATTTGAGCAAGGACCGATTTTAACACAAGTACAAAATGTTTTTTCAGCGTGTAACGGAATCATTACATCGCGATTCGGCCGTTTATCGGCGATCCATCGGCCTCCATCGGATATCGAAAGAATGAACACGCGCGCTCACGAGCACGAAGGATGCATTTTATATCGGTTACCCTCTCGCTCGTTCGTCCCCCATACCACCCACCCTTCCGTCATGAATTAATAACTGTACCCCGCTCGCCGGCGCGGCGCGAGAGATCGGCCGGCCGATAGATCGCGCGTAATGAGCGCCGGATAAACGTATGACAAATCGACGCGTATCGTTAATCGTCGCGAGTCGATAAGGCCGGAGATTTATTGTTACCTCGAGTGCGCGCACCGTCCTCTAATGAAGCAAAAGCGGATCATCGTCCGCGCTTCGACATCGCGTTGTAATAATCGCAGTCGGCAATCGCGCGCGCACTCGTGCAAAAAGCATCGACGCTTTCTTGGACACGAAATCGCCGAACGACGACGGCGGTTTCGCGTGTAAGAACTGCTCGTACGTGGGGGAAGGGACGTAAATATGGAACGGGGTTGTGACGTGGAATTCGCAATTGCGCTAAAAACATCGCTTGAAACTGTCGGTAGTTTGAATTAAATTAAAAATTACACGTCATTGGAAACATTAGGCTCCGTTTTAGGCCACTCGAAAGCGCTGGTGTTAATGACGCAGCGTTTGGCCATGTAAACGGCCATATATTCTGTTTTACAAAAGTGCGATGTAGCGCGAAGATAAAATTTAACCATTTTTCTCGTATTGTCTCGTCTGTATAGAAATATATCGAAAAGGTTGAAATAATAAGAAGCTTCTAACATAAAAATATTATAAGAAGCTTATCATATAAAAAGAAAAAAGGTTTTTCCTTTAACTTATCTGCTCGTTCCATATAATAACACCTTATTTTCTCAAATCTTCGATTTGACCCAAATGTGTGTACCTTTGTAACAGAATTATATTTTATCTTAATAACTAATGGCGCTAATGTTCTCAGAAGTATGCGCCCGCATTATTGACGGATTATTCATTCAATATTTCGATCCCAAACTACAGTTTTCCTTCAACACTTGAAACCGTTCCACATTTTTCTCCTTCCCCCTAAGCTCCGACGTGAATCGCGTCGTCGTGGGGAACACCCATCCATAGGGACCAGCGGCCGCGCGGACGGACGGGCGCTTTCCCTCCAGAACCGTCACGCTTTTCGCACCTGACGATTACTATCTCGGGACACGAAAGTTTATGGACCTCCTTACAGTCCGCAGACTTAGCGCGGGCTCGGCAGATCGTATCGCCGTACGGCGGCGGCGGTGTTTCGCATACGACGAAAACGTTAATCGAAACGTGTGCGCGTTAATGCTCCTTTCCTATCTGTCTCTCGCCATCAACCTGAGCTCACCGCCGCGCACTTGCCGGCCGGACGAACGGCCGGGCAGGCGGACGATCGAAAGTGTCCGTCGCCGTGCGCCGTTCGACGATATACGAGCCGCGCGATAAGAGATTGGAGTAACGCGGCCGATTTTTCCCGACGGAGATTTCGCGATCGTACGCGCGCCTTCTTTACGATCCGGATCGGCTGGAATTGAGGTGGATATATGGATTAGCGATCGGCGACCCGCTCGCTCTCAATCTCGGAAACGCGATTACGTCGATGGGAGAAACCTCGCGATCGTCTGTCTCTTGAGACAACGGCCGAGGTTCGATCGGGAATTATAGGGGGAGGGGGGATTGCGGAAGCGTTCCCGAGGAAAAAAATTTGCGATTTATAGCTTCGTAACGACGGTATTGTTTCAAAGTGGGCCGACCGGTGAAACGCAGACCGCACATAGCGAAAAACATTTTGTGCTTGTGTGAAAAATAGTCAGTTAAAATTCTTGCGGAATTTTTCACACACCCGCGTGTTAATTTGACATATTGCGTTTAGATTATCTTAATATTTTGTGTCGATGTTCAACATGTGTAAGTGTTAAAATAATACGTTTTATATTTCAATGTCGATCAAACTGTTATACAATTTTGTCTTTATTTTTGACATTTGTTACACTTGTGTTACACTTGTCAACGTTCACCTTGTGTTAAATTAACATACAAATTTGAGTGGGTCGTTTAGAACTTGTGAAATGTGTTGAACTTAACGGAAAATATCTTACTGTGCCGAATCGCTATGCGCTGTATTGGCAATTTTGTCGTCCTGCCGAAAGCTTCGTTGCGATTCCGAGTCTCGATCGGACGGATTTATTATAAGGTGTTCCAGATGATTGAGGATCAATAATGGCCCCGGGAACGGTCCTTTCTCTCGGGACGGAGGATTCGGGGACCGACAGATAATCTCTCATTGTCGTGTCGATGGGAAAGTCGTCGCGGCCCCGGATCCATTACGTGATTCCTTTTCGTGAGGCCGATAACATTGAGGAGGCGGTGTGTTTCGTGCGGGACCATCGGCCTTTGCCAGCCGTGATTGTCGTTGTAGGTGCCACATTGTGATAGTCGGGGGAAGGCGGGAGAGATAGAAAAAGAGAGAGAGAGAGAAAGAGAGGGAGGGAGGGAGGGAGGACCCTCAGGGGCCCTCGCGAGCGGTCCCGACCCTCGCGGCGGGGCCCAGCGTGGGATCAATAAAAATCATGGAGTCATCGCGATTGGGCGCCACTTGTCATTAATGACTATCCGGTTTTTCGATTTAATTAAATGGCGATGACGATCTCGCCACCTAAATGTCGGCCCTGCCGACGCGATGCCGGCGGACGAGCGAGGGGAGCGCGCCCTCGCTTAGAATGAAAGATCGCGCGAGAACAGATCGCCCGGGCTAAGAATAACGAGTCGCAATTAAATGGCGGTAATTAGATTGCGTCCTAGGTCGCGGGCGAGCCGAGATTACGCGCTACATTATCTCCCCGCGCGCACGAAAGACGGCTTGCTAATTGCAGACGTGATCTTTCATATCCTCCGTCCTCTCCCGTCGCTCCTGTTCGCCCTGAGCATATTTCTAAGATCGCGCGATAAACGCACGACAGTGTCGAACTCGCGCTCCGGCTTTAAGCGGAGTCGCTTAATTAAGGCGCGAATTTCAGCGGTGCCGAATCGATAATCCCTGTTTTGCGGGAGAGAGCGCGCAAGATAGCGCCGGCACCGTTGAATTACGCACGCATAACCGCGCGCCGGAGAATCACGCGGACCGGGAACGTTGAATATAAAAACAAATCGCGTCAGTCGCTGGCGTACGAAATCGCATTTCCCGCGGCAGTGATAAACAAAACAGAATTATCTACGGACCGTCGCTATTTACCCGATCCTTGTTTTATTTCCCCTGACAGCCGCGCGCGCGCGTTGTTTTTTGCGTAATACCGGCTGGCGGCGGGAGGCAACGCGGACACGCCGAGTGCGCGAGAGTGTTGCGCCGCCGTGTGTCAACGAATTTTTCCGCGAGCACGTCCCGGCTCGTATCGAGGGGGACGGTAATCCGATACCCGGGCGACGTCCCCGCGCGATTTGCGCGATGTGAATGAAAATTAAACGGATCGGCCCGTTCGCTTTTGTTCGCGCTCAAATTAACGAGACCGAAAAATTTGCATCTTCGCAATCGCGTCGGATGTCACAACCAGCCCGCTCGCATTGCCCGCTCGGCGGCTCTTTTACTTCGACGCGTGATAAATATCGCGTGGTTTTTGGTAAATAAACCATTTTTCAGAGGGCGGCTTAAATCATGTTATTATGATCGACTCGTTCGCTAACAGCAGCATGTACGCGACAACGATAATTTCTCTTTCTACGTAAACGAGGCAGGTGTACTTTATATTATTACATAGAAAACTATATAGATTAAAATACTAGAAACTGTTATTACAAAAAATACTATTACAGCGGTATTACGTAAAAGAATTCACACGGTGAAAAATTTTGTGTTAAAAACGGCCCATTGAAATTTGGTGTTACATGGGGAGTGTGTTGGAGAATACACAAATATCGTCACGCTGAAACAATACTTTATCTAAGTAAATATTTGCCAAGAAGCAATTATTTTACTTGAATCGGGCACTTTTTCGGTGCGACTAACACTTTGCTTTCGCCGGCGAGACTGGAGAGAGTAAGAGAGCCGGGCGCTCGAAATCACCGAAAACTCAACGAACTGTCCGTGCTGTCTTTTTTTCACGCTGCCCATAACACGGCGTCTGGCAGCGTTTCGTTTCTTCCATTAGGCGGGCGAATAATAAGCGGCCGGGGCGATCGCGCCCGACGACTGTCGGATTGTCGTTTCCGCGCGATGGATACCGACGATCGTGATCGTTGAGATACGCTCGCTCTTGAGTAAAATCTCTTCTCTCTTCCCGGGGCAAATGCGATTACGAATGTGCCGCGATGCGAATGTGCCGCCCCTCGATATTTCCTCGGCTGTGTGTCGGCTATGCCCGACGCCCCCGGCGGGTTGCTCTTCGACATTTTCGCGAGCGGAAAGCCCACATTGCCGCAAGTCTATCGACAGCTTTTTTTCCGTTTTTCTTCCTTTTTTTTAACGGATGTACATCCCGCGGTGTTTACGGGGGTGGCTTTCGACCCTTTTCGAAAACCGAAAGCCTGACGGCCGGTCGATCCCGGGGCCGCGCCCGGCCACGGAATGGAGATTCGCGTTTGGGTGCGCGCATGCATACGCGCGTGCACACACATACACATGTGTGTACGTATAACCGCACGAGGACGCACGTGGTGGGACGTAATATCAATACGCCGCGGAAGCTGGATAGTCGTGTCTGATTTTCCGAGCGCATCGGCACGTGGATAATGTTTTAATGGAGTTTGCGGAGTGCGAGGAGATACAGAGAGAAAGAGAAAGAGAGAGAGAGAGAGAGAGTGAGCGAGGGAGACAATGGGTGAGGGATACTTGGCCAGGGTTGAGGCCAAGGGTGAAGTTGGCACACGGTTTACATACCATTTACTCGCGCCCTGTAACCTCGCCGAGCGATTGTTTACAGTGCTGTACAAACGGCGTCGTCGGCACTCGCGATTTCCTGTCGTATTTTCCAAATCGAGAGGCAGCCTCCAGACGCAGAAAATTTATCAATATGGTCTTTTTATTGCGCCTCTCGGGAAACGACGCGTCTGCGATCAATTTTAACGCGAGAAATTTGCACCGAGGCTAGAAATTATACCTGAAGTTTCGGCACTTCGACATGCCGAATTTTACCGAAGTTTCGCGGCTTCGAATACGTTAAATAACGTACCCCTAATTTGCGCGATCGAGAAAGAAGAATCTAAGAAATCCGATTACAGACGTGTTGGAAGTCCGGGATTTGAAGGATACGCGAATCGCAATCCGCAGCTAGGAAATAGAGAGGGAGAGGGGGGAAAGAGGGAGAAATCGCATTCAATGAGAGAGACTCGCGTTCGAGCCCGCGCCCGTAAATCACAACGCTATTGTGATTTACGGCCGCGTTTATAATGACACTTCGAATCCGACGGCGGACGAGGGGAGGTCGTCCCTTGGACCGCGGCGGGCGGTCGCGATTATACCGTTCGCGCAAAGTAAGCAAGGAGTCACTTATTACGTTGTTAGGCAAATTACACAGACGGGCTTTGCGTAATCCCTGCGCCGCGAACTTCCTTCGGCGACGCGAAACTCCTTTGCGTCTCTTTATCTGTACCTCCCGCATCCGTGTCCTGTATCGTGCCGAGTATTCGCGATTCCGGACACGGAGGAGGAAAATGAGAAGCAGGTGCGACGAATTGTTGAACGTACTGCGATCGAAGCTGTTTTTCCTTCACATCTGTCAGATATACCCCGGGTTCGCAAGCCGATTCGATATCGATGATTGATTTTTCAGACTATTCAACTTGATAACTACCAGACTTTTCATTGAGGATCAAACGCAACATTTTTTAATATCACGTCAATGTATAATCAATATATAGTCGCTATCTGTGTGATGTGTAGAAGACATCATATAGGTGTCAACCGATTATTAACGATCTAGCCGGTACCTGGTCGGTGTCATATCCAAGTCGAATCGTTATATCCATGTATCAACTTGATGTGAATATAATATAAATTGGATAACGTCTAGATCGTCAATATCTACATAATATCTTTTAGATATTGTGCGATGAAGTCTTACAAATATCAAATCGAACATAAATTTCCACATGATTTCGATTTAACTTCGACATGATTTCCACCGGATTTTTCATCGACATATGAATCCGAGTTCCAGCAGTTCTACCAACCACATTACTATTTGCTTCATCTATTCTTTACCTCATATTCATTCTATCTTAATTTTTATTCTTTTGCGTTATGTTACTCTTACTTATTATTTACTTATTATTTAGAGAGAGAGAGAGAGAGAGAGAGAGAGAGAGAGAGAGATAATTGGGACCAATGAAATGATTATTATTATATTTCCTTCTCGACGAAAAGAACGCGAGAAGAATTTCACACGTCGTCGCCGTAGAACCCCCGCGCTATTCGGAAAAAAATTGACTTCAATGAACAGACGAAACATTGTTAATCACGGACGAAGATTTATCGACGTCGTTGCCGCACGTCCAAATTGTACACCGAGACCGGTATAATAATCTTAACACGTGAAGTCATACCATTTCGAAGCTTCCCATGAGAAATACATCTGGAAGAAGGCTATTATGTGCCGATCTAAGGCTATTATGCCGACCTGTGTACGACGAGCCATTACCGGCGACGCTTAGAAAACGATCGATCGGCCGGCGCGAGATATCCGACGACGACTGACCTACTGACGAGGACGAAATCGAGTATCGAGTTTCGCTTACGCATCGACGCTCTCAAATTGCCTTTTCGTCCTCGCGTGAGACTTTATGTCTTCTGCCGCGCGCGCGCGCGCGAACGTCGACGCCATTTCGCAACGCTTCGCTGGAACAAGACGTCGGTTATTACGTAAAAGTTGGCTCATAGTCAGCCCTGACACGATCCTCGTGCAACGGAGATCGATCGTGCTACCCGATCGCCGTTTTACGGAAGGTTAACCAATACTCGCGCGCCGGAGGAACCTTCTCTCCCTTCCTCCCTGTCCCACGAAGGACCTTCGCGACGAATGGGCGGTCGCGACGTGTCCTGCGCAATCGTTCGCACGAACATGTAAACGACACAGGCACGACAGGTTGATCACGTAGTTCCTGAGGTAGATTAGGATCTACCAGGTGTCCGTAGAAAGGACTCGCGTTACTTACACGATGTTGTTGTTGTCGTCGTCGTCGTCTCGGCGTGCTGCGAAGTCGCGTGATCTCTGCCAATCTCGGGAGAAATGACGCTCTTATGCCTCCCCTAATTTGTAAGTTTGCTTTTCTTCAGATTGAAGAACATAAAATGCACATTCTGTTATGCAAATGCGCCGCCTGTGCTAACTGCACGTCGGCTCGTAGACGCTCGTGCGCGATCTACTTTCACTGAGTGAAAAACAGAGAGAGAGAGAGAGAGAGAGTGAAGCGAGCGCGTTTTGAGAAGCGCGTTTCGAAGCGGCAGCTCGCCGATTGTCCCGTTGAAACGAATAAAAAAAAGAGCAGCAACGCGCGTCGCGCTACCACTGCAGTTAGGTAAACGTTAAACAAACGTTAAATCAAATATTGACGTCGCGTGCGCCATGCGATCCTTCCTACGTAAAGTATTAAAATTATTTAAACGCGAGAGAGTAAGATAGATAGATAAATAGAGAGAGAGAGAGAGAGAGTGTGTGTGTGTGTGTATGCAGTCCCAGCTATGCTCCAAACGCGATAAAGCGAATTTTCGCGCTGTGTAATTTGCAATAGGAACTTTCATCCCGCGGACGTTACCCACCAGATATCGGTCCAGCGGACACGATTAATTTCGAGTAGCGGAGCGCGGATAAGAATTCGCTGATTCGAAGTCTCCTTCGTCCGAGAGGTCTCGTGAGAAGACTCGTAGGCGGGACACGCATCCTTTTTCGGAGGTCGCATGTTTCGCAGGTGTGACTAAAGCTCGCCGAATGGCTATGTAAATATCGGCTGACTGCGTATGGCGAATCCGATTTCTCGGACAGTTTCCTCGTCTCGCCGATCCACCGTTCGTTCCCCGGCCATTATCGGACCCCCGAGCTGTCAACGTGGGTGCCCCGGTCACGCTGCGTTCCGGAAGAATTCGCACCACGGGGTGAACGTACGCCGCAGACAATGCCGCGCACCTGCCCCGTTCGTTGACACGGGGCGCGTTGCGGCCGCTCGCGAACAAAAGGAGCCGCTAATTATCGAAAACTATCATTTGTTACCGAAAACGGGGGCAGTCGTTCTCTCTCTCTCTCTCTCCCTCTCCCTGTCTCTATCTATCTCTCCGCAGGGGGCACTCGACGGATTTTTTTTCCCCTTTTCGGAGCGGGCCCGCTCGTTAGCTTTGTTTCTGCCGCGCGCTTTTCTACGGGCTCTATTATTCCGCGTGCGCGAGTCGCATTGTTTCGACGCTGTGGACGCGTGTTATCGCGTGAGTTCGGCATAGAGACGGGTAACGAACGCCGCCAATTATTTGCATCTGATATTTAATGTGTGTGTGTGTGTGTGTGTGTGTGCAAAAGGAGTAAACAGAATTATTAGCGACGCGACCGATATTACGGATGCACTATTATTGCGGGAATTGTAACAAGAAGCTTATCGGAATACGAGATGTCAGAGAAACGTCAGGCGAAATTAAAACAGAGATCGTTGCAAGTGATCCTCTCCTTGTCCGTTCCGCAAATGTTCCGGAAATTTAAATGCGTTCGATGTTCAGAGACTGAACATTTTCTGATACCTAATATCGACGGAATGGGGAAACACGTAAAAATGAATAATACAAATAAGGCGTGTCGAGCGCAGTGCGGTTCCTCGGCGGAAAAGCGATCCTCCGACTCCGGGGGGAAAGCAGGACAAGCAGAAGAATTTCGGTGTCCCCTTTCAGAAATGTCACACTGATCGATGCGCCCGACGCACAAGTGTCAACCTCGAAATTTTGTTTATGATATATGCGTCGGGCGATTTCGAAAGAAAGAGGAATCCTTCCCTAACAGCGTTTCTTTGGGCATGCCGCAGCATCGCACAGCGTCGAGGGATCCGCATAGCCAAGATATGTCGCGATCGGGGCGTTGTTCTTTGGTAGAGACGGCGAAAATTCGCCGCGGGTTCAGCTTTGATTTCGTTGCGCGAAACGCCGCGGGTGATATCGCAACAGATTTCCATTCCTGGCTGGCGGCCTTTCGTTTCGCGTTACGACGACGAGACACCGCCTTACGCAAGTTTTCTACCCCCTCCCACCCCGGCTTTGCGCGTCTCCCCGTAATGCTCTCTTCCGCGGGCTATTTTCTCCCCGGGTGCGTTGAATAGCGCGAACAATGCAGCGCCCGGGCTCTTGCTGAAAACGCGTCACGCCCCACAAACCCGATCGTCCGATCTCGAGAGATCGCCGCTCGGAGGTATCAACTTGTCCGACTGCGGCGCCAGTTTGATATATGGACTGCGTGCATATCGGCGGTAATCGAGCGGCGAGTTTAGATAGCGGTTAGATAGCGGTCGGGCTGTTATTTGGAAACCAAATTATGAACTTAAGAGGGGGCGGGATGTATTAATCTCGCGTGATATATTTTCCTTCCTTGCTTTTTCCTTCCGTCTCACTCTCTGTTCTTTTTCTTTCGTCGGGGATATTCGAGAACGTAGAGGCGGTGCGATACCGAGAGACGGGGAGAAAAAAAGAAATGCCTCTTTCCTTTTTTCTCCCGTGATACTCGTCGTGCATACAGCCGCTTTGGTCACGCTGGAGTCGCGATGATCCGAATTTCATGCTTAATTAGCCGGAACACGTAATCTCGGGAATTACGAACTCGACACGACCGAGTTAGCGGGTTCCGCGAGCACTCGCGCGTTAAGGAGGGATCGGTGAGGAAAATCCCGAAAAATCCGCCAGGACGTGGGGGGGGGAGGGGAGGAAAAAGCATATCCGCCAGGACACTCTCTCCGTATATTTGAAACCTCGCGGATCCGTCGTCCCTCTCCATCGTGTATCCTGTCCGTAACATCGATAATTCGATCAAACATTCCTATACCCATAGGATTTTCACGTCGCTGTTTTTTTTTTCTGGCACATATTGTTGGTGCAACGAATCCGCGGGGTCCCTGTAGACCCAGCGCGATTACAATCGGTTTTTCGCGCCTCCGTGTTTTTGCACAACGTTCGACGGATAACAGGGCGATTTCCGGCTACTCTCGAGGACGATCGTTCTGCTAGTTCGCGGAAAATTCGCCGAAAAAAAGCGGCAGGAAAAGCTGTCGGGGCTCGTTTCGGCGAGCGAGCGCGGGAGGAAGGGGGTGGAGGCGGACGGTCGCTCGCGAAACCCGGGGTTATTTTTGCGCGTCGGTACGTGCACGCCACGAAGGGGTTAATTCTTTAATGGACGTGTAACGCGAGAGCGCGCGAGCGTGTGTGCGCACTAGAATCATTTTCGACCTCTCGCATCGATTACCGATCTCCCATCTTTCTCATAAAATAACACGTAAGAAGCGTAGAAATAGAGCGTTCTAAAATTTGATTATCGCATTCCTTTCGCGTTTCCTAAAACATCCTCATCTTCATTTCGACAGAATTAATATCCAATTTTTCCACTCGAAACTCGTAAAATGCGGATAATTCTGAAATCAGATCTGAATACTTCATGTGAAGCAAGTTCCAAGTGACGAGTTTTTATTAATACATGCCTAAGAGTGTCGTTGAGAGTTGCTGTTGGAAGTGTCGTATCGCGAAATCCCCGAAAAGTCATCGACGCGATATCTCTTCGTATTCTATATAATTAGCAATCAATATTTCTATAGCCAAAGCGAGAAACTTAGCGCGTCGTGTTGTTCGGTCCGGCTCGACGTCAGGTGTACGATTATCTTCTCGCGAATCACGGCTGGCCCGTTGCGCAAGGCGGTCGCAGCTTCGACACGAGCTGATCATTAATTTTACGGCTGAATTGAACGCGGAGCATCGTCGGAATAGAGAAACAAATCGGCGGTACTTTGTCCGAAGCGCCATTGTTCTCGCCGTCCTCTCATAAACTATAAATCGGGGAGAACGATTAGTTTGGGGGGGGGGGCGTTATACCGAAGCTGCAGCATTAACGGCGATATAAATAATGCAAGCAATCAATTAGATCATAAATATACTCACGTTATATCGAAAGAAAAGCTTTTGCAGTGAAAAATGAGTTTGGTTGGATTTATCTGACAATGAACAACCAAACACATTTTAATTGAAAGGAATGAAATTTTAGTTCTCGTGAACCAAATTTGCTTCTTACAACCACACTGAAAAAGAGCGTTACCGTTCATAAATTAAGGTTTCCTGCATATACTACAAGCTATTCAAATATATTTAAATTCATAAAAATATTACTTGATTCAAGAGTTAGTTACGTTTACTTGATTCCAACACTTTTATTTCTGTGCAGATATTCAACTTCCTTCAACCAAAACGCGTTTGATCGTCCATTATCATTGTCCATGGTCAGGTAGATTCGACGAAACTCATTTTTCAATGCGACGATAACCCGACGAATTCCCAATTCAAGATAATCGAGATTACACGGAAAACTGTCTTTCTTTGAAAATCCCCCCCACCGTAAACATTCGGAAAACGCTTTCGACGCGCGATTGTCTCGCGGGAGAAAAATTGATCTGCGCGGGTCAGAAGCTCGGTCTCGCGAAGATTACATCGATTTGGTTCGAAAAATCCATCGGTAGCCACGCAGCGCGCGCTCGGCATCTCCTCCCTCCTCCCACCCCCCCAACCACCGTCGTGAGGAAGCGCGTCGTTCGCGTACAATACGAGTGAAACAAAAATCCACGCTCGAAAATCCGTTCTGCTGCGGCTCGGAAAGCGTGCCGACGATGAATCTTTGAAAAGGACGTTGCGGCGAAGCAGCGCGGGAAAAGACAATGCGCCACGCCGCGCTGCGCCGCGTGCAGGCAGGTATATGGCCCCGCGGGCTCTATATATCGGGCCCTCTTTCTCATCGCCGGAAAGCCGACGATTAGGCCAGTTTTGAAACGTAATGTAGCCGCCGTCACGAGGCCATTTGTCTTGCCGCGCGTCGGTGGACGTCGCGCTGCGGGATATATATTCTGTCTCGAAGAGAGCCGGAGGGGTGTATAGGAGAAAAAGAGGGAGAGAGAGAGAGAGGAGGGGAGGGAAGAGGGGCCCGCAAAATAATTGTTTGCCCGAATGAGATGAGGGGCCTTACACACGGGTCCTACGAGCGACCCACGGCGACCCAATTCGACGTACTTTTGTGATCCAAATAGGATGAGTCAACGATTGATGTTTGCGCCGCGGCTCTCCACCATCGATTTTGCCGCCTGTCGATGGTGTACGGCTTTCGCGCCTCTCCCGCCCGTTCCGCCGTTTCGCCGCCGTCCGAAATTGTCTTCCTCTGGAAGAAATCGTCTGCGCTTTTTTACCACGGCGGATCGCGTTCTTTCGGCGCGAATGGCATCTTTTTGCGGTCGCGGGCGCGCGCAGACGGGCCAGAGACTCTCTCTCTCTCTCTCTCTCGCGTTTCGTGCGTCGCCGATGCCGGCCGAGACCGTCGCGGACAAATCGGGAATCGATGCCTTTTTTCGTATTTCGGGGGAGGTTTTTGTCTGACCCGACGATTGCATTTTACACGCGTGAATTAACGAAACGCGTCGGCGCCGTCATCACGGTCCCGCGGGCTTAATTACCGTAACATCCGACGCGATGATATCGGCGCGTACTTTACACGCATGCGTGCCCAACGCTCGCTGTGTGTTTCGCCCGATGTTATTACATGAAATTGTTCGAAAAATTCGTCAAACCTCGTCGCACAATTATATCGTTAATAATTTACCGGGTCCCGACGGAGTGAGCGCGCACAGTTCAACAAGTGCCGTTTGTAGATGAACGCGCGGAATTCATCGATTCATCATATATCGACGGTTTTTGCTCTTCCGGGCTTCCGCTTTCATCTCATCCTTCCTTCTGCTCGTTTTGCTCGTCGCTCTCCTCGCGATCGCTCGGTCTTTTTGCTTCGCGGGTTCGCCGTTCGCTGTTTGCCTCCTCCTCCTCCTCCTCGTCCGTTCTCGGAGAATTCCGTGAGATACGAAGGATTAAAAACCTCGAACGCGTATCACGGACACGCTTGTTTCCCGAAAAGCCGACCAATCAGCGGCACGGACGATTCGACTCGGACCGAACTTCGTTTAAACAAGTCGCAGGACCAAACCACGGCGTAGCACACGCGAACGACGAGAAAGAGAGAGAGAGAGACGATCGGATGAGATATACGACAAGATAAAAAAGAAATAGGTAGGACAAGCTTGTCGGACAGACGCGACAGAGACTCGTCCTGTCGTACTGCTTCTCGCGAGGAGGACCAGCACAGGCCGGGACTTTGATGTGACCGCCATCGAGTGGCCCTCCAACCCACCCCCGAGCGAAGACAAGGAATCAGCCATGCGAGATGGCCGTTTGACATTTTCACTACGGGGGACGAACTATGATAATAATAGGTTTAACTCCGTCCCGGTCAGAGTGCCGTTCTCGCTCGCTCACCGTCCGCGTGAAATTGCCTGGAAACCGGCCCCGGTGCCGTAAGTGTGTCCCCGTCGTCGATTTTTCCGGATCCACGATCTCGCCCCGGGACGACGACGACGACGAGAAGGAGAGACCGATCGCGTGGGATTAGCCGGCAGAGCGCTAAACGGATTCTCTCTCCCCCTCCCCATCTCTCTTTTCTCCCGGCCTCTCTCGCCGGTGTTCCGGTGCAATCTAGCAAAAACAGAAGCCAATCCCTCGTACCGTAGGAGGATAAATCAAGTTGACTCGGGTGCCCTGGCGCAGGTACGTTCACGGCCTCGTCGCTGACCCCGGGCTTCGCCGGACGTCGCTGATGTATTCCATTGGCTCGCCGCGGAACACTCGTCGATCCTTTCGGAAACTTTTGCAAAATTGGAGAAAACGAGCCAACCACATGTTTTGACCGTTTTAATCGACGGAATCCTTTTTAAAGTCGATTAAGAGCTTGAAAAACGTTTGGAAGGCCTATAGAACTCTGTTCATTTTTTTTCAAGTTTTGAAGAAGTGATGCCAACTTCACACAGATCCTTTTGGGAATATTAAGAAGCCCGTCGTCGTCATCGGCACGGAAACTTCGGTCCACCCGAAACGACTTCTCTTCGCATCTCGCGTGCGTTTCTCGAAAAAAATCGCACGGTCGTATCTCAGAACGCCTCTTGGAAAATCGATTCGTATCGGAGACCGTCCGAACGATCGCGATGATTATTCCGGAATTTCGTCGTCTGAGATTCCGCCGGGATGCATCGCGCGACCGTATCCGTTTCCCCGTCGGTGGTCGGATCGCGCCATGGCGCAAAAACCGATAAGTGCCGAAAATCGATCGGAGCGGCGCGCTCAGCTCGCGCGCCGCGAGCGCTGCAATTAATATCTATTATAACGGCGGAAGCGAGAGGAGCGGCGTGTGATCGCGCCGGGGAAGGACGAGAGCGCGGATGACGTGCCGATGACGTCACTGCCGGTCAACTACAAGTATTTCGCATTAGCCGGCGCCCCTCTCCGCCCGCCTGTCCGCACGCCAGCCGCCCTGGTCCACCGGGCCCGCTAATTAATTGGGTTAAAAAGACGTTAGGCGAATTGATCGGTCCATTCAAAGGCGGGCGCGGCATCGACGCGAGCATATCGGGTCGAGATAAAGTTATTATTCGCTCGTATCAATTTGGTATATACGCCTGCGCGATCGCGTGCCGACCCGCTATATCCGCCTTATCGTTTCAATTTGCTCTCTCGCGAGAGAGGGGGCCCATGGGAAAAACGGTCGCCCGAGCCGCGGGCTCTTTCCCGCAGTAATTTTCGTCTCCGCCTCGCCCGATCGTTTCGTTTAGACCTCTGATTAGGAAGATGGACGCGCGAATCGCCCACATGTGCGAAGTCAAACGAACGCTACGACATCCTCAAGCCCTCGACCTTAAGATCATTCTTTTTAACGTGGAACAAAAATTCCGGACTCGGGTAATTAGTTAATTAACAAGGTATTAACATCCTTCTTATAGATTATTTCGTCAGATTATAACAAAGACACGGGAATGTCCTCGTGTTCTTCCGTCTGCTTTTCATTTTGGTCGATTGGTCGCGCTGAAATTCGCCGGCGAAGCGAATTATGTAAAATACGTTTGAAATCCAGCCGTAATCCCCGAGAGAAAAAGAAAGCAAATTCACGAGTCGCAATGCGTTCCTGGAGACGTGTCCTTTGAGATGCTCTCGCGCGCGAGTAACGAGCCGCAGGCACGACAAAGGAATTAGTCGAGTATCGTATTGCCGCGAAAGAGATCCTCGTCGCGGAACGATCGACGTCAATGCGCGAAAGTCTTTATATGCGTGTGTATGTATGTGTGCGAGAGGCCCCCCGCGTGCCCTGCACAATCGGGGTCCGCTGTTACGAATTTCGGAAAACACTGTGGCGCCCGCGAGAGGTCCCCCGGCTACTTTTGTTCGCCCGTCATCGGGCACTCTGCTGATCTCTGGGGAATCCCAGAATAGATCGAATCACGCAATCATCCGTCAGGTTTTTTCTTCCCTCCGGATGACGCGCGTCATCGTCCTCGTGATTGATTGTGAATCTTCCTTTCGAGTGAAAACGCGTGAAAACTTGATACTTTCTGACTTGAGAACGTTTGTAGGTTTTTATTTTTCATGAGTTCACGCCGAAAGAAGAGATTCGTCGGCAATCTCGCCTAGCGTAAAAGCAAACGAGAGAAAGAGAGTCTTTTTTCCTTTCAATCACACACTGAGAGAAATCCCATTAAAATTACAGTCATTTTCAGCATTAACTATATATCCCCTTGTTGCAACCTAAAAAATAAACTAAAATAAATAAAAAAAAATAATAATTTTTCCGACGTAAATACACATCGAGATACTTAGGACATTTAGAACGGATTCGAGTATCCTGTGCGCGACATTTGCCGAAATCACGGTCGAAATCCGTGCGAGACGCCTCGACGACGAATAACGGAGGACGATTGTTTTTCACCGGAGCTCGCTTCGATCGCCAGCCGGAAGAATCTCCGAATCCCCGGCACCTCCGTCGGTTCTCACCGGTCTGCAAGGGGAAGGGTAGGTCCGCAGGATGACGCGCGCGACTCGCTCTCGCGAGTTCTCGGGGAACATAGGGGGGGG
>NW_014557287.1:864161-890305 GCF_001313825.1 Dinoponera quadriceps | reverse complement strand
GGGGGGGGGGGGGGGAGGTGGACGGGGATATAGAGACCTTAAGGCACAATGCGACGCCTGTGGGTAGCCATTGACAGAAACGGCAGTGTCATCCCAGCCATGATACACCCCATTGTGCCTCCAAAGGACCTTCTGGAGACTGCATTATCGTTCCTATATCTTTTTATTAGACCCGCTGGTCCTGATTTCTCTCCTCTCCTCTCCTCCGGCCCCTGTTTCTCGCCGTAACCGGGGAGAGAGACGGTATGCGCGAGAGACGACGCTGCTGGATACACACTCGACACTCGCACACATATCTCGCGATGCGTCAGCAAGAAGTGGAAGCTGCTGCGCGCCCCTCCCTCCCCGCGTCGAGACTTCCTTTCGAAACGCTTCGGACACCGCGAGAGCGTAATTAATTCCCGTCGGTCGACGCGGGGAATAGGAATCGACATCGACAACGATCACCGGGAAACGACGATTCCGGGTCGATCGGCTCTCTCGCGCGTCGAGCGGAACATACGTGCGTACAACCGGACTCGGTGTAGACGTATTAGAAATCGAATTGAACGGCGAACAGTCACGTGACGGCGAGGGTGCGCGCACACCGATGATCGAGCGGTGGTAACCACGCTGACGACGCCGACGGATCGATCGCCGAGCGACTTTCCGCCCGGAGAGATTAGGGCATCCGTACCGTCAAGTTCGCGGCTACGCGAGGAGCTGTTCGCGCTCGCTCGCTCGCAATTACGCCGCGGAGAATCCGGCAATTACGCCGCGAGCCCCGTCGAGTGCAAAGGTGACACGCTAACGGCGGAGTGATTGATTTTAGCGAAAACGCGAATCAGGGGGCAATTTGTCAAACCGTCGACGTTCCATCTCTCGCAACACGGCCACGCAGCGTGAAGATACCGATCTCCTTCTTCCCTCGTTCGCCCGGCTCTCTCGGCCGCGCTCTCCTCCCGCCTTCGGTGCCTCACCGTCGATACCCGGCATCGATACTGCCGACCCGCCGGCGGTGTGTGCAGCGCAGCGCGGCGATACGTGCGATTTTCGAGTGCGCGCGAATGGACAATGCATTTCAGCGCGCGGGACGCGGCCGCAAATCGCTCTCTTCTCCGGGCGCGATTTCACGCGTGGGAACGCGCGGAAAGGTCGACCGGATCTCGCGAAGACAGGGCTCTCTCTCTCTCGCTTTATCCCTATCCGTGCCATCGACAATGCGCGAAAGGCAGCGGCGAAAAAAAGCGCGAGGCGCGGGCGCCGCGAACCGACGCGCGGGTTTCCATAAGCATCGACGGCCCCGCGCGCGTCGACCATTATCGCCGTCGCTGCGAGATAGAAAGGCTGATTTAGACGCGCGAAATCGTACCTATTGGCGCGGCACCACCCTGCCCACACGCCGTGGCGCTTCTACCGTGAGTGCCGTTCGTGCGGATTTCACGAGCCGAGCCGAGGTGTGTCCTGCGCGATGAAACAGAGAATCGTTCCCTTTTCCAGCGCCAGCTGAGAAAACCCGATTTGCATGGCTTTCGCGGCGAGAGAGAGAGAGATGGTGTGCCACACATGTTACGTAAGCCGCTCGGATTTGCCGCGCTTTTTTTTTTTTATTGTTTCTGCCGCGCGGGAGCGATTCGTTTCACGTCGACTCGCCTGGGCCGTCCTGGTGTTGTTAAACAGCCGTCCTGACCCGCGGGAAGGATAACGTTCGACCGATGAAACACTTTCGCGAATGCGTAAATCGGGTCGCTTAATTACCGCAGAAAAAAGGAGCGGCCGTAGGGAGGAGAAATTCTGTGGAAAAAAATCCCTCCGAAGAGAGTGGAGCGAAATAACGTTCCCTTCGAAGCGGCCACGACGACGGCGCGCGCTATTCGGAGGTTGTAAATCGCGCTAATGAAATCTACGGGGCCCGCCGACGTAATGAAAGCTCGCGCCCCGTTAATCGCGCCGCGTAACAAACGCTCACGCGGCACGCATACGTCAGTACTCCGGCGGCTTCGTTATCTGCTCTCGTTGCCCCGGTGTCAAGAAGTTAGTCTTCCTTTCTCGCTCTCCTTCTCTCTCGGCGGCAGCCGAAAGGAGGGAAGGACGATATAGAGGGTGTTTTCGCTCCCTCTTCCGTTCCCGCGGCGGAACACCCCCCGTTGCCTCGGCGGCGCCCGGTGCCGCTATCTCGAGCCCCGGGGTTTATTAAAAGACACGCTCCGAAAGAGAGGCCGTCTCGCCGGCGTGGGACTCTTGATTGGGTTTTACGATCAGCTCGGCGGCAGCTGCGATCCCGAAATTTCCTCCGCGACGACGGCGGCGAATCCTCGCGCGACAGGAGTGAGATCGATCGTAAACGGGGACGCTTCTGCGTTTCCTTTTGCCCGCGTTTATGGCCGCCCTTGTTGTTTTATAGGATCGGACCAGTGCCGGCGGGATTGAGACGCTGACGTGACGACGAATCGCGGAAATCACGCTCGGTGCCCACCGCGCTCGCCCCGCTCGCCGTTGTTTCCCGCGAGTTCCCGGACTTTAATAACCATCGTCCGCGTAAACGGGAAACTTTATGTACCTTCGGCGAACTGGAGGGTGGCGGACATCCGGATTAAACTCCGGAATTAAATTTTTACCTCGTATTAAAACTCCCCCCCTCATCTCGAATCGCACGTCGCTTCCTCTCTTTCGTGAAAGGGAGACTACATGACGGTCTTTCTCTCTTTTCCTCTTTCGTGCGAATTATTTCGCAATTTCCATCCCTCAATCGCAATTCCCGATTTTACATAGCGAGAATTCGTTTCCCGCTCGATTGAGAGAGCGCGGGTTCCACCGGCGACCGGTGATTCATGTTGCCGGTGGGCGCGCTAACGAGAACACGTCGCCGACGAAAACCATAATACAATCATGCCCCGTCTCTCTTCGGGCGGGAGAAATTATTGGCCGGACGCGCGGCACGACAATCCGAAACGGGGGAGGAGGGGGGGACGAAAGGGGTGGTAATCGGATGATGGAGAGGTAGATTTTTAATGTGTAACACGTAGTCGCGCGTGTGTCCTCGGCGGGCCCCGTTAGGGCGATAATTAATGGCGTACATCGTCGCGGGCATAAATATCGCATATTATTACGGGCCGGGATACGCGGGCCCGGACGACGCCGGACCGAAGTGGCGGTGTCACATTTGAATAACATGACCGCGAACTAGTGCATAAATTTCTAATTACAAGAAAGCGGATACTCGTCCGTTCACGTCGCACCGCGACAACGGCGGCCCCGATGCCTATGGCCTTTACGATCGTATAAAACGTCGCCTCGGGAATATATTGCGCGTCCCGAAGAACTGATTTTCGCCGGCCGCGCTCGTTCGTCCGCAGAATTATGTGTCTCTGCGAGAGGGGACTTTCTAAATCGATGGCGATGTCGCGCGGATTATTGCGCGTGGGCGACCGACAATTATTCACGAAGATCCCCGATGTCCAGCCTCCTCCTCCGCTTTTTCATTCTCTCCTCTTACCGCCGAATTCACTTGGAATTACTGACCGGCGTGTGGAAAGGAGGGAATTTTCTACACTGAAAAACAACGGTTAAACAACATTTTCTCAAGCGCAACGTCTAGTCTGTTTTTTTTTTTTTGAACGAACAGCGACTGCCGATTTTGTCGATCCAATTGCTTTCTCCTTCCCTTCTTTTGCACAATGTGTACATTGAAAGAAAGAAGTGCTGCATTCGAGTAATATTTACTTGATCCTAATAAAATCATTACTCGAACACATTCCTTGGCAGATATTTACTTGAATGTAGCACTTTCTTCTTTCGGTGTATATGTCAACGGAATTTAGAAGCGAGAAAAAAAAATCAGCACACGTTACAAGTCCGGGTTTTTTGCGGATGAAAAAGAGAGAGAGAGAGAGAGAGAGAGAGATAATTACATTTAAGACACAGATCGTCGAGCACGAGGATGAAACGTTGGGCTGGAGTAACGGTGTGTCGCCGTAAAAGTAACGCGCCAGTCGTACTAGCGGCGCTGACAGCGGCGATAAGGATTTTCATCAGATTAATTAAGGCCGAGGCGCAGTTATTATAATTACTTCGCGATCCGATCTCCCTCACGGGTGTATCTAATTATCGAGCTTAATCTCGGCTGATCACACACTCTCCGCGCAACAATGCGAAGCTGAGTATGATGTAAACGATCTTATTAGTATTCTCGGTGCGCACCGGCACCTGCACAAACGAGCGACGGCACACGGCGCGATATAAAAACGAAGGTAACGGGTATCGGTAATAATAGCGGCCCGGCGTATTGATAATTATATCGTCTAATGATACCCCCCTCCCCCTTCCCCAAGCTCGTCCCCAGTCTCCTTTCGGTGCGCGTTACCGCGCGAACGTGGAGCCGATGTGCGGAGGAGACGTTCCCAAGAATCCGTTCTCGCATGCCCGACGCGCGTTCAACTCTTTCCGCGAGGCCTTGACATTAGCGTCCCGCTGTAAATGTTCATTGGTCGAAAAAACACATGACGCTATCTCACTCATTATTCATCGCGAAAGACTCCGAGGATTCACAAGCGAGCGCTTCGAATTGGGTGTAGGTATGCGCCGAAAAATCGCAATTGTGCGGCGGCTTCAACACAGAAGTATGGAATCGTCGGACTCCAACAATGGAGTCATCTTGGAAGAGGGATTAACCGCGTGTGAACGCGGTCGTCTGCGCGAGTGGAAACTCGCTCGGGAGTTTGTCCATCTGCAAAGGTCGAGGTCGGCTCGCTGAGAATCGCGAACGGTCCGAGAGAGATTTCTCTCTTTCCTTCTCCGTCTTCGGAACCTTCGCATCACTGTTGAGATTTGAATCCTCGGAGCGTCGAGCATGCGAACGGCGCTACTCGATCGCCGATTCCTGCGCGGCGCAAGAGCGTAAATAATCGGGCGCGCGTTTCCGCTTTATTGCCGCGCATCGACGAGCGATCTCGCGGGGAGAGGAGGAACGGGAAAGAGCGAGAGAGAAAGGGAGAGAGGGAAAAACGTGAAATTGATTTCGCAAAGTGGACAGGTAACACCGCGGGAGCGGCGTGTAATCGCTTCATTTATTAATGCGCGCTATACTTTACGAGGGCGGGTTACACAACCCCATAAACAGCGTATCTTATGGAGGCTAGGAAAGCCCCGGTGACACTAAAATCCGTAGTTTACACCCGTAACCAACGTTTACGGTCTCTTTGAGCGCGGCCGCCATTGACGTCTCTGTCATCCCAATTAGGACGCAGTAAAGTCTCCCCTTTTTCCCGTCGGACCTCCGGTTTTTAGGGTTGAGTGTGACCGTGGTTTTTTCGTCGGTAACATCTTCCGCAAAGGGACGCGCGCGTTCATCGCTCGGAGGAGAGAAAAAGGAGGAAGAAAGAGGAGACGCGCGTTGTGTGTTTCCCGGGGAAGGTCGGGTATATAATGCAACGGGTCATCGCGTCCTCGTAGAAGCATCGATTAGGATGTCCCCCGAGTGCATTCCGCTCGGCGGTAACGCTTCTTTGACGGGGCGAATCGCCGTGACGATGTCGAACAGAATGTCTCGTCCCGGCGAAGATCGATTCTCGGGGGAGTCAAAGAGAGCGAGGTATCGCACCTTTGCATCTCGCGAAAATTATATTCGCGCGGCCACTTCAGAGATCGGCCGATTAAGTCTCCCGTTGAAATTCCCGGGCGATTTGAGTAGACACGCGAGAAGGAACTTTCACTTTCGAGCGGAATGGCCCGGCGCGGCGATCGCCGCCGCGTGTGTGTTAATTGTATTATTAATTAAAGCGAGCTCGCGTACCTAAGGCGCGAGCGACCGATGCGCCGTAACGCGCGCGTAATTAAAGCTGCGTTTCGCCGTCCTTCGCTCGCCTCCTCCTCCTCCTCTTTCTTCTCGTCGTCGTCGACGACGATCGAAGAACGCCGGCGCTTTGCATGCGCCACGATCCTTTCCTGTCGCTGCTCGTTTGCCGATGTTATACGCTACACGTCGTTCCTGTACGCAGTCATCGGTGATTTTCCGCCGATGGAACGGGAACGCGCAACACGGGGAACGAATCGCGGGCGCACCGCGGGGGATCCCACGGAAAACAAGATCTCATCAAGATAGCCGGATGCTCGCACTCTGTTGCACCGACCTGACGTACTGGCCCCTGCAACTGCCATGCACCATTAACCGAGATCCAGCTAGAGGCGCGCTTGTACACCAAAAGAGAAAGAGAGAGAAAGAGAGAGGGGGGGAGGGTCGGGGAGAGGAGACGTGGCTGCTAGTCACGTTGTTGCACGCCGGCGGATCTTCTCTCTCTCTCTCTTCCTTTTTTTCTTCGCTCCCTCTCACTCTCCTTTTCTTTATTCCACCCGTCCGTTTTCGTGGCCGGTGTCCCTCCTTCTCTTTCCCTTTCGCTCGGGAATCTGCCTCGCTGTCTGGGAAAGGCCGGCGATCGTTGAAACGGGGAAATCGCATAGACCTCCACGGCGGGGGAGAAACGCCGGCGAGATGCACGCGTTCGATCTCTCGCGCGCTCGCAGGCGAACTCATTACGAACACTTAATATCGCACGCGCGCGCGCACTTCCGAAAACTTCCGGCGTTTATAAACACACGCCATGTTTACCGCGCCGACGTGCGCAGCGCGCGCGGAGTCTCGGTTTGATTCGTTGCTTAATGATCGATCGGGCTGCTCGTCTCGTGCGACGAAGTGTACTCGCGATATACAAATGCCGTGTATTAATCGAAACAGCCGTTATCGAGTTTGAAAAGCGCAGACCGACGACCGATTTCCGCGAAATTGCCGGGGAAATTTATTCGATTATTCGGCCGTCACCCCGAGCGAGTGTTTCGACGGCGAAGACGCGCGTATCGTTCGATTTTCCGAACGATCGCCGGCGAACGCTTCCTTCAAAACAAACTCGCGCCGATATCGCGCGATATTAATCACGCTCGCTCGTCGTTCGTTACCCGCGATCAAACAACTTCCGCGTTTTCTCGGGACCTCTCCCTTCTCCGGGATTCTTCTAGTATACACAAGGTGCATCTGAATTCCACCGACGAACTTACATATTCTATGCCGAGAAATAAGTGAAAAAGCGCCTTGGTAAACCTTACATCCGCGAAAGTTTGCATTTTGAGATGCAGCCTTCAGAAGGTGACAAGAAGGTGACAGAAGGTGAAAGAAAAATGTTAAGAATGCTAATACAACACTTTTCTTTTTTTTTGTTTCTGAAGATAACAGGTTTTTTTTTTATGTAGAATCTATCTTGTTGTTGAGTTTATCGGTGGAGTTTAGATACACCCTGTGTAATAAGTACCCCTCTTTTTCTCCCCTCATTCTCTCGCTCCTTCTTTCGCCCCTCACTGTGGAGTCACTAAAAGTTCGCGAACACCGTTTCCTCATAATCGCGAATGACGGATCGCGATGTAACGAGGGTCAGTCCTATAAATTACAGTCCGGCGATCTCGCGTGCGTTACGTAGAGGCGGTCACAGGTGGGCACGTATCGCGTCTTCCCGTACTTCTGGTAAAGAGAAGGCGAGAAGAAATGGACGAGAGAGAGAGAAAGAGAGAGAGAGAGAGATAGATAATCCAAGGGAAAAGAAAAGAAAGAGAGAAGGGGGAAAGGGAAAAAGAATATTTGTATACCGCCTGGTATCAACGGACCCATCCGCGTGCCGATTGGCTTTAATTTGAAACGGGCGTCAAAACCGAGCCGATGATAGTACCGCGGACTCGAAATGGATGGTTTTCAGGGCCCCGGCCGATGGTACCCAGAAGAGAAGAACGGGGCCCCGGCCGGTCGACCGGCGATGTTATCTGGTCCGGTGGGAGGCATCTGCCGATATGTATACAATGCCATAGGTCCGCCGGGATTATTACAGCCTTGACAAATTGCCGCGGTGAAGGCCGACCCTGGTAATTACGGGGCGCAGAGAGACGCAGATATAAGGACCGAGACGAGTACGTAAGCTTGTGTATGCGCGCCGTGTAACACACGTGCGTGCGTACGTATGTTACGCACACATCGCTTACCGCCGATCGTTCGCGACCGGTACACGTCTCTCTTTCTCGCGCGAACGGCCGATTGGCAGATCCGATGCCGTTATTGAGGAAGATTTTTCGCTTTCCGCGGCTCGATCGTCGTATTTATTTTACGAGCGACATCGCGCGGCATCGACGCCCGCTCGCCGCAAGGGCGTTAATTCATTTCGCTGTCGCCGTCCTTCCTTCTCTCTCTCTCTCGGAGACGCGAGAGCACCGATAGAAAGTTATCGCTCTAACGACAAGGTGAATTTTCAGAAGGTCGAAACATTCTTCAAAGTGTCTTACTGCAATTACTTCGAGTCAGTAGTAAACTTCTTTGCACGTTTTTTATCTATAAATATATAGAGAAAGAAGTTTCACGTTATTATTTACTTCTCTTACCCGTTTCACGGTTAATTGATACATTTATTAGATGGGAAATGAACGAAACGGAGAATGGGGTCGGATGTGACCATCAGAAGATTATTGTCGATTTCGGCGCTAAACGTTTAACCACAAAAATAGTAGCAGCAACATGCATGTAAGGTTATTATCATTGTTAGTATAACGAATGTCACTACAATGTCTAATGACTGCTGCTATTTTGCGGCTATTTTGTGGGAAACAAGAAATGGTACGTTTGGCCGTGAAAATAATTTCCTATCAGAGAGCCTCGACGATTTATCGTAGCGGGATGCCCGTTCACCGCTGGTGGTCGGTGGTGAGAGTAACGCGTCCCGAATACCGTGTTACTGTACTGCTCGCAAGAAGAGCCGAGGAGAGGAGAGTTTAACGGAGAGCGGAAAAATACGGCTCGCGGGTCTCGCGTGCTGGCCGAGCGCGCGGCGTATTAACGGAGCAGAAATTAATTAAGCGAGCTCTCCACGTCGCGAGACTTTTAATGCGCGCTCTCGATGTATACACACCGGCTTGTAAACCTCTTTTCGGACCGCCGCGAAAAGAATCTCGCGCCGAGGAGATTTTTCCGACCGCGGGGTCGGAGTGAATTTCGCGGAATCGGCGCCGAAAATGACAGCCGGCCCGCCGGATTGTATCGCGTAATTATACTCTGTCGCGCGATATATGCGATTTCGCACGCATGACATCATTAGCCGGCGACGTTCGCGTCGTCATTTCGTCGCCCGGCTCGGAATGAACGGTCAGCTTAATTACTACATTCCTCCACATTCGACACCGCGACGTCGCGCCGCTGGTTCCCTCGTAAATCGCAACGGAAGAACGAACGGCTGCGCCATGGAGTGATCGACCGAGGCGTTTCGTGGCCGAGGCGGGGGTGTTGTTCTCGTCGACGGCGGCGGATCGACCCTTGGAACCCGCGAGGGGCTCCACGGGGAGGGGAGGGGCGCAGAATTATTGCTCGCAGTGCCTTCGCAGACCTTTCCCGGCGCTCATCGTACTCGCGAGCGTGTACGTGATCTCGTAGGACGACGGCTACCAGACTTGAATCCTAGTACGGTCGTGATTACGCTGGATATATCACCGCCGGCCGCTGCGGGGTTCTCGTCGGTGTTTTATTTCTATCGGACGATGTAAATACGAACGTGAGAGATACGAGCGGGCGAGCGAGAGGACACGGGGAAAAAGATTGAAATTAATGCATCGGGGTTAATGAAGGGTCGGTGGGATCATCAGTTATTCGGGGAAACGGGACTGTTACTGTTAGACGAGAAAGCGGAGTGTCCTGATATCCTTAAGGTCGATCCTTATTTTGGCAGCGTAATTGGAGATCGCTAGCTGTCGATTAATAAAAGGCGTAAAAAGTAATGAACGGACGCCGCGAAGTCGGTACCGTCCCCGTGACTGATGGCTCCTGTATATATAATGCGTGCGATAAGTGCGTATACATGTACGTAAAGTGTAAATAAGTATTCCGCGTGGATACACGTAGGCCACTCTTCCGTAAAGCAGTAAAGAACATTGTGTACACTTGCGTTAAAATCGGTTCTTGTTGAAATGTCTCCTTTAAATTTTTAACATATCCTTCCATATTTCGATTTAACATGTTGCGTTCATGTTAGCTCTCTAAATATTTTGTGCGATGTCGATACTCAACATATGTAAATGTTGAAATAATACTTAATCTTTGACCATAGTATTTGCGTTAATTTCGCGTTATTTTTCAACACGTTCACCTTCCGTTACGTTAACGCAAAAATCTGAGCGGACCGTTTGGGACACGTTTGTGAAACGCGTAAAATTCAACGGACAATATTTTACCGTGCACCCGGCTAAAGGCTGTTATCTCAGATATCACCCTCCTCTCGCGCCCCCGAAGTCCCGAAAATTTAGCGATTCGGCCGGTTGCGAGTTTTCCGAGACGATTATTACCGTGCGACCCCACGGGTCTCCGGCGACGATTCCCGCCGATGCCGTGGCGGCCGATCGTGAAAAAGGAGAGCGCGGAGGAGCGTAATTACGAGCGTCCGTTCCGAAAATGCATGCGGACGTCCGTAGACGAACCAGCCAACCAGCCAACCAACCGGGGCTAGTCAGCCCGGGGCATTAATATTTTCCCCGGTCTTTTCTCAGACGGTATCTCCAGCGACGACCTCGGGCCCATTAGCCCACCTAATTTATGCATCATCAGCGCAACCCTTTCCCCTTCCTGCATCCATCTTTTCGACTGAAAAGTTTCTAAAGATTCTTCCTCCCTCCCCCTCCCGCCCCTTCTTTCTCTTCTCTTTCTCTCTCTCCGTCTCTCCGTCACTCTGATACTCTTTCATTCTCTCTCTCTCTCCCTCCCTCTCTTTCTCTTCCACTGTCTTTTCCACCCTTCGGCGGCTCGCGTCTTAATTACGAGGAAAAAGGGGTTCCGCGTGCCTCCTTTTCAACGCGGCAAACGTCGGTCCCCCGCACGCCCCCGTAGATCCCTCTTTCTCGCTCTTTACGGCGCGGTATATAATAACAAAGAGCCCAATAAACGGTAGGTACCTGTCCGTTGGATTACCGGGCCGGGCACAAAGGGCGCTATAAATTCATAAACGTGTTGTGGAACTCCTACGGGGTCCTACCTCGAGGACTGTGCGCGCGAGTCATGACAATAACACGATAAAACGACGGTGCGTGGCGCGGTTCCGCTCGAGATCGCGCGTCCTATGAGGAGGACCTGCCCTTCGTACGCCGAGCTGAAAAACGCGTCAAGCGCGAGCTCACAGACGCGCAAGCTCCTTCGCGTTTTCATCGGCGTGCCGCGGCAGAATTACGGCGGAATCAGCACGGGTGATCGGAATCGCTTTCGTTTCTCGTTGAACCGAGAGATTTATCGGGATTATTACGACCGCGCCGCGGCCACGCGTATTATTTATCCGAGCTTCCTGCATCCGCCCGCGCCGGGCGTCCCATTAACCCTTTCCGCGTCGGGATTATTATCGGGTAACCGGCGGCTGAATCCTTGTCTCTCGGAATAGCAGCGCGTCTCGCGATGGTTTATCTATCCGTTCCGATGGCGCGTGGAGGTCGGGGAACGTCGCGGATTGGTGGATCCCGGACAGTAGCCAGGTGCGTTCCTTGTTGCCCGTGACGTCATTAATCCACCCATCGTTTTTCAAGGGAGCGAGAACGGGCATTGTGTAACGGGCGGGGGATGCTACGCAGCTGCTAACAAGGACGGGTTTGCCAACCTCCATGCCCCTGTGTACACGCACACGGCCGGGCGCGCGCTCTTACACACACACACACACAGACGTGTGTGTACGCGGACGTGTATACAAAATATTCTACGAAAGATTCCACGCCCGGTGGAGAGAAATGGCGGGTCTTGATTCTTGATATTAAAGTCCCTGCCTCCATCCTCTGTTCTCTCTCCCCTCTCTCTCTCTCTCTCTCTCTCCCCTAACGAAAGCGTTCCGTGATTGTTTCCTTCGGCCGAGTGTGCGCTCCGCTCGTGTGCGTGAAAATGGTCGACACATGTCTCCTTCTGTTCCGAAGACTTCGCCATAATTCCCCGAAGATGAGATACAATCGCACGGTCGGATATAATAACAGGGCAGATGGCGTGCTCCAAATAAATCAGACTCCAAATTTGTGACTTTCAATCTGCGGATTTTCCCCTCACGCTGAGGTGAAGCGCGCGAGTAGCGCCGTGATCACGATGGTTATGTAAAAAAAGACGGAAAGACGGGGCTTCCCTCGAATTTCCAAGTTTCCGGGCGGCAGTCCCGCCGTTTAAACTTGCGAGTTAACGAGTTAACCCTCTAATAGTAAGGTTGGGGTTCGTCCATTTTTCACCTAATTAATGCACAAGATGGGTAAGGGAAGTAAATAATAACATGAAACTTCTTCTATTTATTTATGGACGAAAAAACTAATAAGGTTTACCAACTGACTTTAAATAATTGTAGTGGAACACTTTGAAGAACGCTTTGACGTTTTGAAAATGCACCTTGTCATTAGGGGGTTAACGAGCGACACAAACAGCCAACTAATTCCCGCGTCAATGAGCTCGTCCGGTGTATCGCGAATCGGTGAATATCTGATACACATCACGAACGAACGAACACGTCATCCTTCGCGGAGCGACCGGCGGCGAATCCCCCGAACCATTATACCCGAGAGGCAAAAATAACCGGCGCTCTCATTAGGGTGTTCATTAAAGCCCCAATTAACTGCGCGAGTAACGCGGCCCTCGTGGATGCGCGCGTCGTCAGTACTCCGCTGAAACAATGACGGTAACAATGACGACCGCATCGCCGCCGATTCGGTCGCGATCGACGCACGCACGTTTTCGCCGCTGAATTCTACTTTATACTGGAATGCTAAGTGCCATAGGAGGAAACGGGCGCAGTGAAACAGTAGAGAAGTACCGTTCGCATCATTTTCTAACGTCGTATTATTTCAACGTAACGCATTCGTAACTTCCGTAATTGATAAAATCGTATTATTTGAAAGAAACAGGATGAAGGAAAAAAATTTTCATGCTCTGTATTATAGAAAATTGTAAAAGTGACGAACAATATAGTTCGAACGTCACCTTTTACAAGTAAGATAGTATATTCGGATCGATTTTCTTCTGAGTATGCTATCTATCCTTTACCTCGGCGTACCTTGGCTTTCTAATATGGCACCTAGCATTCCAGTATAATATAGGGTTCGGTGTTGTCGATTCCTCGCCCTCCGAGAGACAAGACGTGTCCATTTTGGAAAGCCGTTCGACCGAGCCGGTGGATATTGGATGTAACGCCATAGTGACAGCGTTTAGGGGGACGAAAGCCACGACGCGGGGAAAAGAGCGGGGACCAGGCAGCGGGGTTCGAGCAAACGAAAGAGGAGGGAACACCGGCACGGAACGGGGGTGGTTTAGACGGGGTTTAGAGACGGGACTTGCCCTAATGAAAGAGAGCTGAGCTCCCACTCAACTAGTTCTCATCTGTCCGGTTTCCCATGCGAAATAAAATATCGCTAATCACTCGCGTACGCGGGGCGGTAAGTACCTTCCGCGTACACGACGCGCACACGCGTGCATCTGTGTACTTAGCGCCCCCTTCCA
The DNA here is from genome assembly GCF_001313825.1 of Dinoponera quadriceps. NCBI lineage: Eukaryota > Metazoa > Arthropoda > Insecta > Hymenoptera > Formicidae > Dinoponera > Dinoponera quadriceps. The sequence goes on along the minus strand of NW_014557287.1, from coordinate 876,813 downwards.
GCGCGCCCTCACCCCCCTCCGCCCCCTCGTCGCGCTCCCCGTGCGGGGTCACCCTTCCCGGATCATCTGCCCCTTGCCCTTTCCTCCACGGTGGTGCGTTCGTCCCACGATGATGGCGATTTCGGAGCCATTCTGCGGCTTTAACGATGACTAAATCGGAGCAACCTCCTTTGTTTGTCGCAACAATGAATCTCGACGCGAGTTACGAGTGGAATATTTTTAACTCTGGATCGCAGTAAACTATCGTAAAAATTACGACGCCCCTACCGGTTCACGAACAGTTTGCATCTCTGTCCAAATCCAGAAAAATGATAACTAATTTGCATCAGCTGTATATAAAACAGCAATATGTCGTGTCCACAATGTCAACATATGTTCGGGTTGTGTTGAATAGTTATCGTCTCAAGTTTTCATTGTTTTTCAGTCTGTCATAAAAATATTTGTAACGTGAGTGTCTATCTCTTAACAAAAATTATATCTTTCTATGTACATCTAAAAACGATAAAAAAATTCTTAAGAAAAAAGAAACACGCTCCCGACTCGAGACGCGTTCTTTCATCTGTTTATCTGCACGACGGAAGGAACGTATGCGTTGCAGAAGGTCGCCGATGGAAAGAATGCGGCGGTACTCGCACGCGCTCGCAGAAAAAGGGCGAAGGACAGGGAATGTGGCAGCGCATATGATGGCCGCTTTCCTGTCGGCTGAATAAAAAATTCAGTTTTCAAGCGAGAGACCGCCGCCCGGGACACAACCCTTTGTCGACAGGGGGACAGAAGGGCGCCCCTTCAGACGAGAGGGCACGCACAATGCGTGGGGCGTGTGTCTCTTGGTGTTCCCTATTTACACAGCGACAGCCTCCGAGGCAGAAGGAGAGCCGATGTGTCGCGCGCTCTCTCTCTCTCTCTCTTCTACCCTTTTCGCCTACTCGCCTTTAGCGCTCTCTTTCTATCCCATTCGCACACTTCTTGCCTTCCTTTCGCCCTCGTGCGCACCTCTCCCCTCGAATATTGTCGTGGACAAGCCTCCGATGCATTGTGGGTCCCCTCGAGCGATCCCAGCCAATCGGGGCACCGCATGACGATTTTATTATGAAAAAGCGAAACGTTAGGGTGGATCGAGCCCCTTTGCAATCCGCGAGGGACAGGACGGACGGGACGGAACGGGGACACGTTCGCTTGCGTGTCCCGAATGTTTACCGTCGTCGGCTCAATGTTCTCTCGCCGGAGTTACCGAACAGGAGAAAAATAGAGACACACAAAAAAAAAAGCCCAAGAGAAAACAAAACCGAGAGAGAAAACGAGGAAAAAAGCGACAAAGAAGCCGACGAGACGAGCGGAAGGGTCGAGAGAGCGGGCTATTCCGTTGCCGAACGTCGGCGGTGTCGTGTCGCGTCGCGCCGACGGCGGGAGGGCGAACTCGAAGGAATCCGCTTATTCGCGAGAGATCCTCGCGAAACGAGGGTTGGACAGTCGCTCTCTCGTCGGCGGGACAGAGACGGGCTCCTCGTTTTTCCCGTCGTGACGTACTCGAGAGCCCTTAATTTCCCCGTCGGCGCTGTTTTCGCGTGCGACACGAGCGTTGAGATCCGACTGGAAATGAAAAGCGCGCGGCTCGAGACGTGCTGTACGGCGACCTGACAGCCATCCATCCATCCAGCCAGTCGAGTGCCTTACCTTGAATTATTCAAGGGTTCGCCCACGAAACGTCGTGCACCGGGATGTCGTGCCGCGAGAGAGACGGCGAGTCGCGAGCAGAAATTGCGCCGAGACTCTCCTCGAAAAGCGTGTGTCGCGCGAGAGACCCTTCCTCCCGTTTCTTCCACCGCAGGGAGCTGCTCCTCCGCTTCGACGTAACGTTCGTTCGGTCGTTTCAATATCAATGCCCGACGCACCTGCCTGTAACAATGGCGACGCAAGTGACACGCGTCGTTGCTGTTACGTGGCGCGCATTGCGTAACCAATCCGCCGAACAGAAGCGATTCCGCGCTCGTCGTACGCGCCGTCGGAGCTCGAAGACCGAAGCTCGGCGACGTTGTTCACCGTCCTCGGCGACGGTAAGCCGTGACGGGGGACGAGATCTCCCCGAGGTTTCCCGTCTTCGGGGAGAACACCTGCCCGATAGTCGATGGTAGATAAGAGCGCTTCGGGGTGGCGAAATTCGTTTCGCGCGAGCGAGCGAGCCGCGTCGCGCTTCCGTGCCGGCCTCGGGACCGGAAGCAATACACATAGTAATAAAAGTAACGACCGAGACGAGCGGCCACGTGTCATCTTTCCGGGGACGAACGGAGCAGTTTTCGAAGGCTTGCCTCCGCCGCCACCGGAAGCTAGTATTAACCGGGGTAGCGACGGCGCGTAAGCCACGATGAATACACCGAATGATTGTCGGTAAATGACAGAAACCGCAGATCGCCTGTCGTCGAGTGGTACGCCGTACGTCAGTCGCACGCAGCGCCCGGGAGAGCCGCCATATGTCGGCCACCCGAATTAAAGCTGGCGGCCCTGGACGGCCATCCGAGCTCCTCGTGCGCCGTACGCTCCATGTTCCGGCTCTTTCGGCGGCTTCAAAGTTCACTCCCGATTGTTACCGCCACCCGCTTTTTTTCCCCATCGAACGGGAGAGGCCGGGGAGAGCGGCGGGACTTCGTGGAAAGGGAAAGTGTACTTCGAGGAAGAGCGAATCTCACGTGAGGCGCGATTATCCTCTCCTCCCGAAAGCTAAATTCGGCGGACTACCTGAGGGGACAAGTGGCGAAAAAAGCTATTTTAGATCGCCGGACACGACTCCTGTTTCCCCGAAGACGATCGAATCGTGCGTGCGTGCGTTGGAGGAACGGGTATGGATTCAATTCCGCCGATTGAAATAGATGTGACAGTCGCCGGGACGACCGGACAGGTTTTATCGGATCGCTCGATTCCCGCCTTCGACGCGCGCGGGAAAAATAATCGGCCACTCTATTTTTTTCCCACTCGTTTAATACAGCATCCTCTTGTTTGTTCCGATCAAACGCTGGACGTTGCAGCGAATTGCAATCAGCCGCGGATATTACGGTTACCGTCAATATTAGTGTCTGCTAAAACGCTGAAATTCCGGTGAAATTAATTGTGTAAAGCGAGAGCTAACGAGATTTACATATCCTGTAAAATATGCCGTAAATGTACCGAATTATGTAAATACACCGCGCCCCGCGTAACAGCCATTAAAATTGTTAATTATGCCATTACCTCTAGACGAGCGTACGCGTAAATATAGACATTTATGGGCCGCGCGACATCTGCCCGGCTTCCGACTGCAAGATCGAAAATTTCGTAGCAACCTGTCTGCTTTTTATGAGACGTGGCGGGAGGGGGACGAAGAAGGAGGCAGATAATTAGGTTTGTCCGAATAATTGGTCTTAGGAGCCACGGCCATAACCCGGGCCTCCGCTGCGCAACGGTCCGCCGGTAATTTGTCCGAAATGCCTTCCTCGCCTTCCTGGATCTGCCTCCTCTTTTTTTTTTTTCTTTCCCTTCCTTCTTCCGACCCCACTGTCACGACAGCATAATGAAAACGGCGAAGTGTGGAATTGGCGGGCAATTTTCGGGAGTTCCGTCCGACCTATAATTTTTTGAAAAACTGTCCACCTGTTCCCGCTCGCCCGTGACGTTACGAAACGGGGACACGTTTCGCGGAATAGCGCGCCTAGCCGTGCGCGTAGATCAGTCGCAATTTTGCCGACACGTCCGATTTATGCTAATTCCGTGGGAGGACTCGATCAGCCGAGCGCCTCGGACGAGATAATTACCGCGGAAGAACGTTGCCAAAGCGTGTCGAATGCTCGGACTTATTCTCAGATATGGCAGATATTTTTATAATGCATGTACATTCGTATTATTACACTTTGGTTCGGCTTCGTCCGAAGCATGAAAGTGCCATATGGTCTCCAGATTAATTTGCGCTAATTGAACGGGCATATTATTTTCTCCGTCCGTTTGGATTTTATCATAGGACATATATATTCCCATGCGATTTTTCTTTCACTACTATCAAATAACTCAACATGAGATGTACATTCTGTCTTTAGAATATAGGCAAATTATTTCCGACACTGATTATTTTTATATAATATAATTAATTGCAACGTCGATCGTCCTTTCGCGCTTGTAGAGCTTAATCCGCTTAATTTAATCCGCTAGATGTCTGAGAAAGTCTCCTTTCCTTTCTCCATTTCTTTTCATGAAATACTTTACGGAATTAAGTTTTTTAAACCTATTAATCGATTGTGCATGTTAGATAATGATTATATTTTTCTAACGATATGGATTTCTCTAACATATCGCGGGACATGCTTAGAAACAATATGGTTAAGAACAATTTCGAATTTCCGCGAAAGAGCCCGGCAAAAAGCGCGACACATGATCGTTGCCTCGTGATGAACCAAAGAGAGAGAGAGAGAAAATCGAGAAAAAACGGAGAAACGTTTCGCTTATCGTCCTGACGCGACTTCCACATTTTCCACCTGCAATTCCGCGCGCCGCTAATTGAGATTGAGATACACTGCGGCGTGTGTCTCGCGGTTTCCCGAGTTTCTCGACTTCACTTGGAGCGTTGCTCGTACGTTAAAACTCGCGAACGGATATCCGTCCGACAGCGAGACGCGTTTTCCTCGCGCTCGGCCGCGATATCGACCGTCGACTCGCCGAATTCCTCGACCGACGGTCAGCTCGCGGTGACCGTCGTTGATAGAACGGATATCAATTTACGGGTGTACACAGCAACGCGAGTTTAACGACCGTACATACACACGTACGTGCATACGCGATCCAAGACAGTTTCCGCCCACGGGCGGCGTAGCGCGGCGGCCGTATACACCGGATCGTCGGGAAACCTGTCGCTTCCTAGGCGGCTAATTGTACGCGGAATTGCATTCCACCAGCCGGAGACGGTAACACCGATGCCATCATCGCGCTCGGCCCACGACACATCGTTAATTCGTTTACAACTTCCACCGTGGACGCGCATACGTGCGAGCCCCGACGAGGAGCGCTAACATATCGGAACAAACGGACAGACGCTTAATGAGTTTTGTTGCGCGGGGCAGGAGGGCCGGCAGGGAGGGCAAAAGGAGGAGGATAGAGAAAGAGAGAGAGAGAGGGGGACAAGGGGAGAGCGATGGAACAGGGCCCCGGATACCGTATAGCCGAGTTATTCGTGATCGCTAATAGGAAAGGCGCGGGAGCGGGGAAACGAACGGAAGCGTCTCCGCGCGCGCGAAATCGCGCGACGCCTCCCGGAAGGCACGTCGACGGCACGCTCTCGGTCACGAGATGTCGGCCCCCGGTTCGCTCGTTTGCATTCGTTCGCTCGCAATCGATTCCCTTTCGCGCCTTTCGCGGATAAAGACGCGGCGAGCGAGGTCCGAGCACGCATCACGCGTCAGCTTGTCACCCAAGTTCCACTCGCGCGAGGAGTTGCCCGCTTCCCGCCGTCGCTGGCGGAGAAATCCGCGAGGTTCGTTATCTCGATCGCGGAGCGCGCGCCGGCTGACACGCGAATCGCCCAGTTTTTAGATTCCCGCGCGCGCACACACACACACACGTCACCCTTTTCCGCACGGCTGACCTCCGTCGTGAGCCGCAAAGTCGAGGCTGAACGATGTTATATCGCGTTGTTCCATTTAAGCGACTCTTTTTCCCCCATCGCCCTCTCGGTAAAGTATAAACGGCGCGATACGTTCGCGGGCGTATCAGCGTCCCACGAGGCCGCCGCCTTCGATATTGACGTGGATTCTCTCTCTCTCTCTCTTTCTCCTCCTCCCTCCCCTTTCCTCTGCGTTTTACGATCTCCGCTCGTCGCGGGCAGAGACGGCCGAGAGATTATATATAGTGTAATCTTCTCGCTGTCCCGGCCGTATTCCGGCCGAACGAAAGGTCTCTCTCTCTCTCTCTCTCGGCTTTCCTGAAAGCGCGGTGAAATGCGAGCGGCCGGGAAGAAACGGGGCCGGGACGAGATAATAAAATTCGCCGTGCGTCGTTCGCGATCACGGTGGTCGGCTATTCGGCGTGTCACCTGCCGCCTGTCGTGAGAGGAGTAACGTCTCCGCCGGACGAAATACTGAGAAGCGAGAGAGTCGCCGCGCGTATGCCGCGAGACGCCCATGCGGCTCTCTCGTTCTTCTCAATCCAAGGTGCGCCGCAACCCCCTTCCCGGACTTTTCTCCCGCTATACCTGAGGAAAAGTCTCGGCCGTCCCGCCGAGTTCCCTCCTGCACGAGTTACGGCAACCGCGACCTTCGTCTCTCTCTCTCTCTCTCTTTCTCGGCTCTCCGTCTCGACCCGAATCTCGTCGCGGCACAAAGGCAAAGTCGTGACGGTAATCAACCTGTGAAAATCCCCGTGCCGTACGTTATCTCGAACTTTCACGTGCCGCCTCTCCGAGGCAACGAAAAACTCGCGGAGGGCACGCAACGGCGCGACCGCAACCGACGACTGTGTGCGCGCATAATCGCGCGAAATCAATCATCGCGGAATTAAACAGCGGCGTGTGCGTTTACGCGCAATTTTCCGGACGAGACATTTTTACCCTTCGCGCAGATCGGGCGAGTTTCGCACCGTAGGCTCGCGTTCCACTAATTACTCTTCGACGAGCTCGCTTGCGCGCGCACGGATGCGTACGTAGGTGAGCGCGCGCGCCCGTGTGTGCGTACGTGCGTACGCGTAACGACCTGGCGGACTACGTAACGTTAAGCAGATGCTGATGGGCTCGCGGGACGGTTAATAACGGTGAGAAGAGATTTAATATGCGTGCGGTAGGCGTGCACACGCGGAGTCGAGCATCAATCAGGTGAGAGCGTCGTGGCGAGAGAGAGAGACGCCGCGAGTGCCGCGCGACTTCCGCACGGCGGCGCGACTCCGCACGACACGCGCATATCATTGCCGTCGTCGTCTTTCTCACTGTCGTTTCCCATGGAATAAATTTCCAGCGGGACGCTCGCTCGTTGTCAACCGCGGCCGGCCGGCGGAGTCCTTGGCGACGCCGCCGAGATGCGGCCTGTCGTTGGCTCTCACCACCTTCCCGACATAAATCTCACGCGTGTTCCGCACCCACCGTGTTCCTCCGCCGGGTTTTCGGCCTCCTTCCCGATCAGGGGCGGATTTTTGTAGACGTGCGGAAAATTCCTCGGGTTCCAATCAGGTGCCCGGTACGATTTTCCAAAATAATCGCGCACGGGGAAACATAATCCGCCGGCGCGGCGAAATCTATCCGGTTAGTATGCGGACGACGGAACGACTTTGTTAATTCGCCCGGAATATTTCGCCGTAAGGAAAATTAGTAAGTGTAGGCGGACGCTATTTAGTTCGTACAACGAATTAATGTACGTTAAGGACAAATCCGCTCGGCGGAATATCTTCCAATCCCGGCGGAAAAATTGTTTCTGCTCCGATTAGGAATAATTCGCTAATCTGGTTACGCCAACGAAATTTTATCGCTGTCGCAACGAATACGCAGTAGCAACGATGTGGTTTCGTTACAACAGCACGATTATTTTTTCTCCGTGCGGACTCCAGTTGGGAAATCTACGCGCGTTCTCGTTGGAAGTGTGGCATTTCAAATATAGAATTGTAAGCATGGGAAACGTAAACAGATCTTACTTTGGTCGCTCTTACGATTAATTAAAATACATGAAATATTTTAAATATTCGCACTACGCGCGCGCTATTAACAAATTTTCCCAGAATCGGGGGAAAATTTCCACGCGGGTGAGATTCAGCGCTGTTTTCGAAGCGGTTTAAACTACCTCGAAGAAGCGAAATCCATATTCCGCGAAGACGAATCTCTCGCGGCTCGGACGATTCCCACCTGTCGGGCGCGAATCGCGCCTTTTCTCGGCTTCGCGTCCGACGGTCGATGGTAGATCGAACGACGGGAGCGACGGGGGCCTTCGGTAGATCGGTGGCAATTAGAAACGGTGTCAACGGAGGCCGCGAGAAATTCGAGCCGCGGGCTTAACGACGTTTTAATTCCCGGCGAGAAAGGCAAGGCGCGCGTGCGGATCGATTTTCCGGGGCGTTCGCCGCATCTGTGTGCGTACACACCCACGCGCGCACCGCACGCAACGCAGCTCCACCGGCGGCACGCACGCACGCACAGCCCGTACAATATTGCGAAAAAACGAGTGTGGCGCGTGTGAAACCACGAGCGCGACTCGACGCGTATGGAAATGGCGAGCGGTTGCCATTGTATGGAAATGTATACGAGTCCGCTCGCGGCAGAAGCAACCACTGTGACCAACTGGCTCTCCTCAGGCCTCCTACCGGCTCGTAATGTCGCTGTCAAGAAAGCGGCAAGCCTCGCTCCTCCGCTGCCTCGTAAAATCGGACGCGTATACGCGCGGACGAGGCGACCGGCGTGTCTAACGCGCTCGTCGGGGACGCCGTCTCCTCGTCCCCCGGATCAGCAGCGTCCGCATGACCGTAGTGACGTACGGGGAGATGGTTAGTCCCTCCTGTCGGACGCGTGGAGTTTCGGAAATTCCGCGAGGGGAACCGCAGAAATGGCGAAGTCGCGCTCACGGCCGCGTGCGAGCGAGCTCGCGGCGTTTAACGAGCAATTACCTTCGCGCTCTCTTCCCAGCTCGCACGGTACAACGTGAAATTCGGTTTAGCGCGCGCGTAACATACCTACATCGACGCGCGGAGATTAATTGCCCCGGCGTCGTTTGTTTTAGACACGCTCTCGGCGCCGATGCGGCGCGGAGCGATGCGGAGCGGCGCGGCATCGCCGTCAAATCCCGGCGGGGATTTATCAAAGTTAAGCCTCGCGCGCGCTCCGCTCGCCGGCCGCCGGTAATGTCCTTGTCAAGAAAACGGCGAGCGCGTGTCCGTCTCTATCTCTCTTCTCTCTCTTCCTTCCTCTCTCGGCGCGCCGCTCGTAAAATAAAAAATGCGGACGCGGACTCTCGAGGACGATATGCTCGCGCATATGCTGGACACGCGGGGATGTAAAACGTAACGTAATGATACCCGAGAACGTTATAATAACGGTCCGCGTTCTTTTTCTTTTTTATGCCGCACAACGTTGCGGTGCGTTGATCGCGTTATAATGACGTGTAACGTAACAATTATAATTTCTAACATTATTATAATCGTCGCTTTAACACGAATCGCGTAACGGTGATTGCATACGCGTGGAAAAAACGAGGATGGAGAACGGGACGGGCGTACGTGGCTAATCAATGGAATTGGAGGTCCTAATCCATATTACAAATCCGTGCAAATCTGGTTTAACAATTATACCGTATAGTGGGAATCACGGACATAAATATTTTTGACAACGCGTTGGATAACCCGTCGTCACGACTTAATTGTAATTACTCGAATGCCGACATTCTTTAATTTGTAAGTGAATTGTAGTGTAAAATGCTTTTAAATTTAAGAGAATATTTACTAGAATTATACGCAGCTCTTCTTTTCCCACTGAAGAAATCTGGCGGCTTTAAATTGAGATTCTTCTGCTTCGCGAATATTTTGTAAAAATAAATCCCCGATATTTTCCAAATTATTCTAATATAATATCTGTCGCAATTCTTACATACACAAGCGAGTCTCTATTTACCCGAATGAAATATATTGTGCGTACACAGTCAATGGTATTTCTACTTCTAGTAAACACTTGCCAAAGAGTATCGGAGCGACCATTTTACTCGGATCAAATAAATGTTACTTGAACGGTAGCACTTCTTCTCTCTTCAATGTATAATACAATAATAACATATGTACAAACGAGGCGCGCAGGACGGCCGAATCGCAATGTAATCGCAATTCCCACATCCCCCACTACGCCGCGCTTCCTCTTCTTCCTCTTTTACTTCGGAGGAAGTGTGCGTGCGATTATAATATGGCCTAAAGTGCTGCGCAAGTCGAAGGAGAGAGAGATTCGTCGAAGACGCGAATTCCGCGCGGGGCGCTTAACCAAGCCGACATGTTATAATCGCGCGGCAACTATGTTGTGTGCCGGAATAGCCCGACGTCATATCTCGCCTTCATTCCGTCCCCGCGCGTAATAACTCGCGCTCTCGCGTCTCTCGCGGCAACCTTCCAGCGGCATCGCGAGAGAGCGTAACGTTTCCTCCTCATCGGCGATTATTAACTGCGTGCACGTACGCACGCACGCATTTGCGCGCGCAATATGCCGCGTCCACCGCTTTACGTCCTTGTCCTCGTCTTCTCTTCCTCGTCGACGTCGTCGTTGTCGCGTACGAAGACGTATCGGCGGCATCGGAGGTATCGCGCATCGAACATCTGTCTCGGCTCGTCACCGCGCGAATGCTAATGCGCGTCTTCGCACCCGCTCATTATCCAGCTAGACGACGACGACGCGCGTTCTCTCATACGGCGGCGACATTTCTCTCGTAAATTACAGTCGCGCGTGAGAGCGAGCGAGAACCCAGCGAGCGGGGCACGAAAGCATCGGGGGATAAAATTTACACGACGTTTACGGAGCCGCGGCGAGCGGGACCCGACACCGACGGTGCGGTGCCGGTGTGTCAGGCGGAATCGAACGAGACACCTCGTTGCGCCGAGAGGTCAGCTCTCTCTCTCTTTCTCCTCTTCTCCGGAGCGAGGACCTCCTGCGGACAGCGCCCGGGACAGGCGCGCTCGTCGTAAAAGTCATTTTACAGGCTCGCGCGAGGGACAGGTGACCCGCGTCGTGTACCCGGTGCCAGTCGGCCAAGCCAGTTCAGCACCGCGTCGAGGGCGAACGTTGAGACGAAAATAAAAGGTCGAGCGCGTATATAACACGGGGACCCGTATGGGAAGGCGCGCACGGACGATGTCGTCGGAGCGAACGGACGTCTCGCGGCCTCGACGGGCCCTTCTCTCTCTCTCTCGGTGCGGCTGACTCTTCGAATTCCGCCAGTGTCGGAGAATGATCGTCGGTAAACACCGGCGACACCGAGGGACGCGTTCGCTCGGATCGTACGTTCGCGGAGGGTACTGGAGTAACTCACGGTGTAAGCGATACCTCTCGCGAGTATCCGGCCGCTCTACACGTCGCACGCGTGCGCGAAGATGACGACTCGGCAACTCTCTCTCTCCCTCTCGAGCTCAATGCACGACTCTCGCCGTCTTCGCCACCTTTTTTCTCCTTCCCTCTCTCTCTTTCTTCCGTCGCAGAAACAACACGGCCCCGTAGCAGGTGCACGACGGTCTAGATCGTTTCGTCCGCCTCTCTCAGGGACACTCTCTCCGGACGAACCCCGTACGAGCCCTCTGGCCTCCCTCCGAGGAACGTCCGTCGCAGCCGAAACTACCGGGACAGTTCCTGCGAATGCAGAATATCGTAGAAGGAGAGAGTCTCCTATCCCATAAGCCATGGTAAGGGCCAGTCGGCTGAGGGTAGGAGAAGCAAAACGAGCTACGGGCAATAATCTCGATGGCTCGCCAATTACGTTCGTCTCGTGGCCATCTGCTCCTCCGGGCCAGGAGACCCGATGACCGCTCATCCTTCAGCAACCTTCCTCCTGTTCCACCCCGCGGGGCCCCGTCTCACGTTACCCCCCCGTCTCGTTCGACCGCGCGCGATCCTCCGACTTCGCGTCTCCGGACGCCTCGTTGCCCTCGGCGAAGGGCCCGGGGAGTGTTTCGGGGTCCGAGAGGCGGCCGACGTAAATTGCGGAATCGATACCGGGACTGTGCGCGGATTGTCGCGCGATAATCACAAGACGCGCGCGCTCAAGGGGCCCGGTTCACGGGGACCGACCGGCCGGGGTACCGTCTCGGGGCCAGAGAGGGGAGGAGGTGCGGCGCGTATATAATTACGCCGAAATCGTAGTCAGGCGTTCGCGCGCACGCGCATCTACAGCGCACACTCTGCACGCCCGGGCCCCGAAAATTGATCACGTACCGCGTCGGGGCCGCGGCCTTTCCCCATCCTCCTCCTCCTCCTGCTCCTTTCTCTCTCTCTCTCTCTCTCTTTCTCTCGCCCCCGCTCAACCGACCCACCCTCTTTCTCTCCCGCTACCATCCGCTCTTCTCTGTCATTATCGGGAATAAAAGTCACCGCTACTCTCCGTCGGAGAGCGCTCGGGAACCCCGCCGCGGCGACAACCTTCCGTCCCACGGTTACACAGGTTGGCAAACTACCCTTCTCCGTCTACCTCGCGGAAACCCATATAACCATCTTGGGCGCTCACGTATCGTGCGGAGAATTCCTCTCACGAAATCGTGAATCTTCCAAGTAATGAGTCCTCCGGCTTCGTGATCGCTCGTACATTTCTTAACACGCATCATAATTTCGACAACGATCCCGGTGTAATTCGGCATTGCGAACTTTTCCAGCGATTTTCGCCGCGACATCTCCCGCGTATGGAAAGAAGAAAGAACTGAAGTAATTCGGTGCCCTTCGAGCGAAACGCACGGTTTGGTTCTCCATTGTCAGGTGGACCCGACCGAGCCGCATCTCTCAGCGCGAAACGGTTTCGGGTAGGGGAGATACGCCTCGCGTACGACAATAAGGAAAGTCCTGCGTCGCGCCGGAATCAAGACGTAAGAGACGCAAGCTGCAATTAATAACGGTAGATGAGCGGATGATCCGGCGCCCGGGCGCGTTTGAGAAACGCGAAACCTATTAGCATAGAAGGACGGCGTCTCGGTACGGCGAGGGAAGGGGGGG
>NW_014557287.1:857418-864008 GCF_001313825.1 Dinoponera quadriceps | reverse complement strand
GGGAAGGGGGGGGGGGGAGATCGAGGAGTCCATTGTGTGCCGGCAGGACGAGGGAGACCCGCTTTCGGCCGGCCGTGTCCGCCGGAATTCGTCGAGCGTGTCCGCGATGCGGCGCGGTGTCTCAACGAGGAGAGTCGGACGCGCGCGTCGTGAAAGCGAGTAGAGAGGTCGTCCGTCCGTCCGTCCGTCCGTCCATCCGATTCCTCGCGCCGTCATCCTCGCCCGGCGTCATTTTCACACGCCGTCGCGCCAGGATCGGCGCCGCGCTCCACCGCGACTCGCTTGCGCAACGCGAGCCGTACGCGGTCACCCGCGAAGCGGCCGTCTCTTTTCACTCGCCGCTATTATGAATATTATCTCTCCCGGTGGACGAAATGATCCTCCCGTCCGGGAGGGAGGGAGGGAAAGAGGACGATGACTCTTCGCTCGGCGAAAGCGGCCGATTTTTCCCCGGGAATCCGAGAGCTAAATCAACACAGACGGCGCGCTTATTCAGCTAATTGCCGTCACACGGAGGAAAATCCCCGTGTAACTGAATATAGATCGAACTGAAAACTTTTCACTGGCGTGAAAATGATATATATCTTCGTCGATATCGAGATTCCATCGCGGGAAATCAGGCTAAAAAAATTATCGGATTAAAAAATCGATTTCTCTCGTCTTCTTTCGTCTCGGATCATTGTTGTCGCGGAAAAGCGACAGTTTCGAGTATCGGCTTTTCATGGCGCTCTATTAGAGAGAGGGAAAGTGGAAAACCCGAGTGCGAGATTGCATTTCGCGATTAATTTTCCTCGAGTCGTTCGAAAAACAGCTGGGATCGTTATCGCGCGCGGTTGAATCTTCAGCCTTCACCCCCTCCCCCCATGTTTTACGAGCATTATCTCTCGCTCGTACGGTTTCCACGGTGGGAAATAAACGAGCAGTCCTTGTGCGAAGGAAGTATAACGATTTATTCAGCAATGTGTCGCAACACTCCCGATTCCGTCGGGCGCTTCCTCGTTTCGCGAGGCGCCCCCGTTCGCCTCGCCACGTCAACGCATTCGCATTACCATTCCCGTTACGCTCTTCCGCGATCGAACCCGGGAAAACTCGAGAGTCCGCCCCGTCGCGCGTCCTTTGCGCGTGGGCGTCACATCCGGGTGTCGGAGACTCTACGTGCGCACGTGCGTGCACACGCACGCGAGCGATAGCGCCGTACCGCGACCGCTTTGCCGCGTAGTGGAACGCGAGACACACTTGTTAACGGTGCGCAATTATCAACACCCCTTCGCTGAATCGCGTCTTTATATATCTGTATTGTGTAGAAAAAAAAAGGGAGGGGGGGAAGGAGAAGAGAAGAATTTTAGCTCCCGTCAACGCTTGTAATCATTAGGAGTAGCACCGTTCATATTCGGAGCTTGGAGTTCTATTCGAGGATTCCGAAATATCGAAACTGTCGAAAGAACGAATTATGTCAAGCGCACGAAATGCCGCGCGATTAGAGAGAATGGCTTTGATCCAACTGATACTCTCTAATCGGTTCTCATGAGGAACTAAATCCGACGAAGCATCGAAGAGCCGGTTGCTCCGAACAGAATTCCTAACCCCGGTGATCACAACGACGCGGGGTCTCATTTAACGCGCGCGACAGTCGTCCCCGGTGGTGAGAAACAGCCGGGAGGAGGGAAATAATAATAATCACGCGAGTGAGCGAGAAAGACGGGGGGGGGGGGGNGGGGGGGGGGGGGGAAATAATGACAAGTGTGTCCCGGGTCGGCGAGGAGAGGTCCGGGATAGCGCGTCGCGCGCGCGTCATCGTCGTTCCAGTGCGCGGAGCCAGGTCACCCGTCCGCTCCTCCGTCCGTCCACGCTCGGGTAAAGAAGCAGTCCAAATGGAAAGAATAATTAGGCGGATCTCTCGGAGCGGCGGGCGGGCGAGCGGACGACAGAAGGTCCTCCCTCTGTGTCTCTCCTTTCCTCTCGCGTACGCATCGCGTGCGCGTACGCGCGCTCTCGCGCATATACGATTCGTTATCTCGCCGCGGCTGCGACGCGTGCTCGTATGCGTGACTACTGCGGGGCCTCCGTCGTTTCGCCAGCGGCGGCCGAGCGTGCCGTAATTATTTAATGACGCGTTAATCTCGCGGTTTCGTCTTATTGGTATCCCGGAGTATGCGGAGAGAGATCGGCCGAGCGGAACGGGGCCGGGTCGACGGGGACAGGCCGAGGGGGTCGAGCCGCAGGGGGAAGCACGGAGACCCGGAGCGACGCGCGTGAGCGTTATCGATATATCGCCGGGTATTAGTTTAGCTTTCATTAACGTTTCGTTTTATTGGAGCCGGAGAGAGCGCGCGCGATCGCCGGCTCGATACCTTCGTAATTGAGGCGTAAGTTAATAACGACTTCTCTATCTGAGAGGAAGAGAAAGAGAGGCAGAAAGGGGGGGGGGGAGAAGGAGCACATTGCGACTGATGTCGCGTCGACGCGCGTCTCGGGAAACGCGGACGCTCGGCGAGCGAGAGATCGGCGACGATAACCGCGGATTCTGATACGCGAGCGAGCACATACGCAGTTAATTAAGCCGCGAGGTATGCGCGGCACGTCCGAGAGAGTCCGCGCGAGATGTGCTCTTTCGCACACCGCGCACGTCCGAATGAAGCATCGCGCGTCGTCCGGGAAAAATCTCGCGCGGTAGACTGCGGCAGCCTTATTAAAATCATTAACGATCATCCGCCGGACAATGCTCGGGAACTGGTCCGCGCACGAGCGAGCTGCGCTCGCTGTCGATAACGTTTTTTTTTTTCGCGGACGAGGAACGCCCGACGCGAAACAATTTATCTCGTATCGCGAGGCGCGCGAGGGAGGAACTTTAAACGCAACGCGCGGCCTATCATCGTGATACGTACCGCTTCTAACTTACACGGCTCCTCGTCCGCCAGGTGAGGCCGATCGGCCGTTCTAGGTTCCAGATTGCGGACGTGTTGCCCCGGCCAGAGGGGCGTAAGCAAATCGAAAGCCATCGCAAACGGCGGCCCTCGCTCGTTCCGCTCGCGCTCGCTCGCTCGTTACGCGGCGTGTACGCGCGCGATACCAGGCGAGGTCGCAGGGACTAATCGAGATTCGAATCGCGAAATTAGTTCGTCGATCCCCGTGGACGGGAGGAAAGGAGGAACGCGATACGAGGGAAAGGGAGGAGGAGGTGATTTCATCCCTCCACGTTCGCGTGTGGTCACCCGACTTATTAAGCAGGCCCATTCCTCATTGCGCCCGGTAAGAGCCGGCCCTCGCGATATTACGGCTCTCTCTCTCTCTCTCTCTCTCTCTCTCTCCCTCTCTCTCTGCCGGGCGCGCGAGCTTAACATTATAAATTTATCAGTGAGAACGGGGCGACCAAAAGAAACGCGTTGATCGAAAGATGGAGGTAGGAGGCTCACCTCTGACCCGCCGAAGTATTTCGATATACGCTCTCGTGCCGCGGAGATATTTATTGGAGATAATTATAAGAGCGGTCGTAAAGTCTCGGACGGGCCCGTTTCTTAGCTGATATCTTACACTGGCTGTGAAGAGCGGAGGGGGGGGGAGGGCCTTACACATACCTCTATACAAGGTGTCCCTCTTGAGCGCGCGAGCCTACCCCTTCGCCGGTTGGGCGAGGGAATCTCGCCCTCTCGAGGAATTCGGGACTACTTTCAGCGGGTTAACCCAAATCGCCACTGAGAATCGACCCACTCGATTCCAACCCCTCCCCCCCCCCCCCCNNNCCCCCCCCCGTGTCGTCCAGGGGATGCGACGATTCTCTCCCTCTCCTCCTTTCGTCTTTCTCGCGAAGCTTCAAATTGACGATAATGGCACGTTTATTTCCGTTCTCGCGGGAACGAAGTCGGTCGAAAATGCATCGGCATTTAAACTTGGGAACTCTCTCTCTCTCTCTCATTGGTTTAAAGTCTCGAGGGGACGCGGACTGAATTCGGCCGGGCCTCTCGGGTTTACACCACCCCGACCGATCGGCATCGGACGTCACGTCGATTGCGTTTCGTCAATCGTAATTCCGGAATATCGGACGGTTACTTCTCGAGCACCCCGTAGATCCCGCGAGCCGGCGAAGGCGAGGTGGTTGAAGATAGCACCCGGATAGCGAGCCGCCATGCAACCCGCGGAATGAAAATCGATCAGAGAACCCGGTGCGAGGATCGAGATGATGCATCGATATCAAAAGTTGTAGAGTGGTTTCGCGCGCTCGCTCCCTCCCTCCTCTTCTTCACCACTATCTTCCTCCTCCCTCTTTTTCTCCCGCCCTCCTTTCCGTCCTACTCTCCCCCTCGCGATCGAATCGCTGTTTGTCGGGGAATATGTCCGTGGCAATTTGGATTTGAATTATTCGCAATTTTCTTTATCTCATTTCCAGTTATATCTCGCGCGCGTCCGGGTCTCGTAGGGATCGCGCGGTGATGTGTCGGATCGAGTTTCCATCTCGAGACTTTGGAGAGAGAGATCGCGGATATCTGCCGCTTTTAAATAGACCGGTCCGCGCGCGGCCGTGAGCGGCACGAGAGGTTCGACAAGAGCGAAGCCGATGTCGATTTGACGGATTGATATATCTCGGCTCGCGGCCTAACGCGGTCGCCGCATCCGCAACGGAACCCTCGCGTTCGACGATCGCACCGTCGGGTTTGGAGTTAAGAAACGAGCTCGGGAAAACGTGGCGGGAAAAGTCATATGTATTCGCGCCCCGAGGCCGTTAATTAGACTCGAAAGCGCGCATCGTTCTCCTTCGGTTCGCTTACCCGCGTCGTTCGCTCCTGCGTGCTCGAGGAAGATGCTCCAAAGCGTACAATAATTTCAGGGATTCTAACGGAACTGCCACGCATTAAGAGTAGGGAGGGGACCGGTTTCACATTGTTACCGTTCCGGAAAATCAATGTACAAAGGTGGAAAAGGAGAAACCGGCCGGCAATTTTTCCGCGATCACGCTACGCGTTCTCTGATGTGCATCAACGACACGGTGGGAAATCATTTTACGGTGCTGCCTCTTACACGCCGATGTAATAGGGATTATAGCTTTTTACCCGCACGTAATTGACTTCTCGAGACTCGATGCGCGCGAGCGTGCGTGCGTGCGTCCGTGCGCAATCGCCGAGTTTTACTACTCGCCAATCCGAAAGCGCGAACAGAATACTCGGCGATTACTCCGTTTCGGGATATTTACCGTTACACCGCCCATTGTCGCGTACCTTCCTCGCATCGGCGATGCGTGAAATTCGCGCCATAACCAATCTCCGCTCTTGTATTTTACTTTCGAAATTTCTCGTCGTGACATCTCAAAACCAGCGCGATATCAGTCGAATGAACGAATTGAAATGCCGCCACTCGGGATCACAAAGAGCGAATGTTTAACTTCGGCGAATATTTAACGTAAATTCAGGATTGATCCTCTTAATTCATATTGAACGTTTCAATCGGTTAGAGTGAATTAATTCTATGACGGTGAAATATATCGGCTTCATTATGCAATTTCGAGTGAAAATGGTTACCGGACGATTCTGAGGGAAGGATTCACTCTGCGCGGGTGAAAGGTCATTCGAAACAATTCAATCGCCATTTTATTTTTCGAGTGGAATTTCCCTTTCAGGAAACTTATAGGGCGGTATTCGTTCGCGCGGAACGAAATACTGAAAAATTTGCGAAATAAATGTTATTTCTGTGAAGTGAACCTGATATTCCCCACGAATGAATTTTTAAGTATTTTTCTCAACGTAACATCTGACCACGCTGAAAAAAGGTACTTACAAATTCATGGGGACGATACACGGTTAATTTTACAGAAATAAATTTCATTTCTGTAAAGTAACCTTTATATTTCACAAATAACAAACGAACAAACGCGTCTCGCTTGAAGGGGACCAAATTTCGAGTTCCCGCGAATCAAATTTTGTCCTTTCGATGAAAAATCCTGCTTTCCTCGATCAAAAACGCGCGTGGTTGTCCGTTGTGCAGGTAGATCGGAACAAACTCACTTTCCAGTGTAACGAAAACAAGGAATAATTGCGATCATCGCGCAAAAACCGGCCTCGGTATTCGAGATACTCGCTGAACTCGCGCTAGCTCGCGGGCTCCGGCGAACGGATCGAAAGCATCCGACCGGTAAGGAAAGATCGGTCCTGGAACGAGATAACGTCCGCGGATTCTCAGCGTGCGCGCGCGATCCCGGGGCCTGCGATCGTGCATACCGAACGCGATGTGACGACGCGGCGCATCGCGATGCGGACAGTTAATTACCGTTCCCGGCAACCCGTCGATGCGCCACGACGAAGCGGCGCGGCGAGAGATTTTACAGTCTGTAATATTACGGTCGCGTGCTCCCGGAGGTTACCGTTGCCGCACGCACACACGCACCGTGTCCCTCGGAAATCGCGACGTTGCACACGAGCCGCGCGCTATCTGACCGGCAACGCGTGCATTCCGTTCGCCCTCGCTCTCGCTCGCTTCCGGGAGCGGCGAGGTTCGTCTTGTCAACGATACTGACGTCGTCGTCGTAGCCCACCGTCTCCCGCGATAAGGTCGGCCGGCGAACAATAATCCGCGAGCTACGCGTTATCGTCGTCCCCCCCCCC
>NW_014557287.1:850061-857230 GCF_001313825.1 Dinoponera quadriceps | reverse complement strand
GGGGGGGGGGGGGGGGAAGAAGCGGGTCGGCGAAGAAAAAGACGCCGTCGCGTGTGGCAGACGCAGGCCTCATTTGTTAGTCCGCCGCTGAAGGGGAAGGGGAAAGCCACCCCGACGTAACGACGTGCTAACGATACGCATTTGAGCCGTGTCTCACACACGCACGCACGCTCGCCGTATCGCGTTACCGTGGCGGAAAAACCCGGGTGGGACGCGCGTCGCGAATAACAAACGTCTCCTCTGAACGGGAGACTCTCGAGAATGGCGTCACGATGGAATCTGTACGCCGGCCCGAGCGAATTGAACCTTCCCCCGGTCGGCCGCTAAAGACTACAAAAGGCTCGTCGCCCTTATCGAGATCGAGCGATGTATCCTGTGAGAAAGCGACAATCGCGGGGACCTTCCCGGCCGCGATCGAGAGAGATTCCCGCGGGAAGAAGTAACGGGAGAAATAACGAGGCCGCGTTTATGCTTCCGTACGAACGCGCCGGGCTATCAACGGGCTCGTAAAGATATCACGGACGGAAGGAGGCGATCGTATCGACAGGATACCTACCTGGCCGGGCCGGATTCGCCGCGATGTGTCCGCCACGGAGCAGTGACAGGGACAATTCGGCCGGGGTACCGCGCTCTGCCGATACCTGGAAAGGTAATTTCGAGGGAGATCGCGTCCCCCGGCCGGCCGGCAATTAAACGAATCGCGAGGCGCACGCAGCGCACCGGCAATTACGCTCTCGTGGATTCGTGGCCGGATGGGCCCGGGGCGACACGCAACTACGGCCTGTCGCACAGTCGCCTAAGCGTGTTATTTCGCGGGGACGAAACCTCATGATTTTCCCATCGGGTCGGGGAATTAATTGAACGCGATGGGAAACTACTCGTCACTCGAGAATCGCTACCGCGGTAGCGATCTCGGGTATTTCGTCAACATTCCTCATCCTTTCCCCTTCCCGCGTTTCGCATTTATATTCTTACCCTTTTTAACATAAGTTAGTGTAATTTCAACGTTAAAATATATCTGCAACTTTTTCCAAGAATATTGATATCATTGACGCGTAACGTATTTTGATACAGGAGTCGGTATTCGACTTTGATGATATTTTTACGCGATAGACAACTATTCCAATTATTTTTACCACGACTTTTTATTACTCGCTATTTTGATATAATGTAAGTATATTAAGGGATGTTTTCTGGATAGAGAGAGATTAAAAACACGGAAGTCTCGTCCGCCCTGTTAGCACTATTGTGTCTCTGTAATGAGACGAGGCGAGGTGAAACTGAATTTTCCATCCTTGCCGCGTGTCGCAGGAAGCCCGAATATCGCGATACCGGATCCGCGCGGCCCGACGGGGCCCCGTCATAACGGAGCGGCCGCGCTCGCGACGCGCGCGGTTCGCCGGCACGAGATATGCAATACGAATTAATTAGAGGAAAAGAGCCCGGCCGCCTCGACCGCCGTCACGGCAATTAATCGGGAGAAAGGTATCCTGGACGTTCGCCCGCTCGCTCGCGCAAGTTGCGCCAGAGGCGAGACGCTCTTTCGGCGAGCCGAATCGCAACGAACCGCGATTGGACGCTTATCGCGCGGCGCGTAACGAGGACAAGACGGGAGAAGGTTCAACCTCGACAATCTTCCCTGACGTTATGGATTAATAAAATGTCCATAGAAGTAGAATAGAACAGGGTCTGCGCGATCAACGCTGTAGGATAAATCCTGAGCAACAAATGCAATGGTGCGTAAACATAAATGTTCAGACAATCGCCGTAAGAAAAAGTGAAAAAAAGTAAGAGTGAGCAAACTTAAAATAAAACGTGCAGGTTAGAAAAATAGTGGAGAGTGAATGAGTACCTAATAATGAAATAAGGATGGCAATTAATTACCAATGTTTTGTAAATGAAGATGATGATTAAAAGTAAAGGTAATTTAAAGGATGATAATGAGAGCTTTTTCATGGCTGAGGGCCGTTAAAACTTACGAATTCCAATTCGTACGCACACCGAGGCTTCCACGCTAATTAGATTTTTAAGGCGAACGCGCGAAAATAATAATTTCACATTCCCATTCCATTAACATATTTGTTTTGCGATTGAATATCTAACCGGCCGTTAAAATTTCCGTTTAATTAGAGAGGCCGAAGCATTGTGATCTGTGATCGTTTGTTATATTCGAGAAGGAAATATTAGTTTTTCGTTCAAGCGGTAAATAATTTATTCGCCTTTCGTTGGCCCTCGTAACGGTCTCACGATTGATCCGAGATCGATCTCTCGGAGAGAATGATCGCTGACGATTCACAGGAGAAGAGATACATTCGCGCGAGCTCTTGGTTTCGCTTTACGCCTCGGCTCGAGCCGGCGGAAAATAGGCCGGCACGGAACAGAGACGTTCAGAGGCCTGCGAGTGAGCCGTTTCGGCGAGTCGCGGACGACTGACCTACGCGATCCGCGCGCACACGCACACACTCACACGCGAGCCCCGGCCGTATCCGCCAAGGATTCGTGATGCGCGACCAACGTTGCGGAGTGACCGCTATATTAATTCGCACATTAGCACTTTACCACGTTAACTGCCGTGCAAAATCACTTCCTCCTCGCCTCCATGGGAACACCTGTCGAACGTTTCGCGGATACATCCGCGCGCGCGTGCGCGCGAGCCGTTCGATCTCTCACGCGTGCGGCCGCGCGAGAGACGATCGTTCTCGTGTTCCGAGAGCGCGCGATCCGCGCCTCGTAAATCAATTACAACCTCCGCCTCGCTCTTTCTCAATTTACATTTTAATTTCGCGCTTCGGGAGGATCGATGGGACGAGTTATTATCTCTGTTGATTTTCGGGCTACGCACGGAGCTCCCATTAATTTCAACTGAACGCGCGAACCTGACGTCAATTAAGCGTGCTCGCGCGCCCGCGCGGTTATTAATTTATTCCCGGCGCAAGCGACGTCGCCGGACGACGTAAGATTATTGAGATCACTTAGCGGCGTGACGGTGTCTTCGGGGAAGTCGCGCGACGGTGCCGTGGTACTTGCGATCCCGCGCACGTGCCACGAAATGGCGATATTCGAGAGATCGAACGATCGGTTTTCCTCCTGAAAAACTTCCGACGCCTCGCGAAGGTGCTCGTGCGGATTTGGTTTGCCGTATTGAAAAATGTGCGCCTCTGAAGAACACACGGGAAAAGTGTGAAATTCAAGTAAATATTCCTTAGCAAATTTTCACTTGGATCGAGTTGATATTTTACTTGGATAATTTGTCCGGAAAAGATTGCGCTTGGATCAAGTGAATATTGTGTTTGATCCAAGAGAAATGCCGCGAAAAAAGGGAACGGTAGAATGACTACTCAAATCTAACACCTTTTTCTGCGCGAATATAGTTCTCGAAAAAATAGATTCTTCTCTACAGAACGGATAAGAATACAATAATCGATCGTCTAATGGGGCTTTAATAAAGATATTAATTTCTCAAGAATGTTTCAAACGTCGGTGCTACGTAAAGCAATGCTGACACAAAATGGTCTTACTTTCGTCTTACCGGAATTTTTCCTCGCGCTTTCCTCGCATTTGCGCTTCTCTTGGAAGAAGACTCCTCCTCGTGCGCCGAGTCTGTTACCTCGACATCTTCGAACGTCACTCCCCGACTAACCGATTGAAAGAACAGTTTCGTGGCAAAATCGAGCTCGTTGTGCATCGATTAATCTAAATCCGCCTGAGATTGAGAAAAGGAAGAGGAAATTCGCCCGAAAGAAAAAAAAATCGAAACTCCGTGACAAACGTCTCTCTCTCCTCCTCCCTCCCTCCCTCTCTCTCGTCCACCCCCGCTCGTCCCACGCTCGCGTCCGATTCTCCTGTACAAAGTAGCCGGTAAGTTAACGCGACGTCGTACAAACGGCGCATTAAGCGGCGTAATAACCGGCCGCTACCGAGGAGAGGGAGACGACGAGTGCGCGCGCGTGACACGCGAGGCAATGACTGAGGGGCGAGTCTCGTAACTCCTCAAAAGCGGCCTCCTCGAACCGTGCAGCGAGGGGGTCGATAACGGTTCCGGCATGCGTATTCAGCGACGCACACGGTGCGACCGTGTCACCCGGAACGGAAAGGGGTAGGTACGGTAGGTAGGTAGCCCAGCTAGCTGAGCGGCGTGCACGCCTCCTCGGAGCCGCACCCCCCGATCGCGAATCGACGCGACAAAACCGTGAGTCGCTCACAAAAGGGTTGCCTGCCCTCCCTGCGCGCGTCTCCCTCTTCCCCTCCTCCTACTCCCCTCTCTTCCTTGGGGCGACGTGTCGCCCGGCGAAGGGGAAAGTGGGGTGAAAGCCCCGATTTCACTGTCGCGCGGAGCGGCGTAATGCCGCGGAGCGACATGGATTCTACACTTTCACTCGTCTATAATATTGTTACAATGACGAGACACACATACACCACCGGGCTCTCTCGCCGTGTGCACGCGCGGCATCGCGGAGAGTGCTCTTTACCGCGAATTACGACCGGAATTATCGGAGGACAAAGTGGGAAAAGTGCTGGTCGCTTGATTGCGCGCACCGATACATATATATATATATTGCTTATTTGTAAATCGCTCGACGAGGCGAGCGAAAAACTTTCGACGGATTAAAGGTACAAGCAAATGACGGTGTCGTTATCCGCAGGCTTTCAGATGTGTCGCTTGTCGTTGGAAATCGAAGGTTTCGCCGTTTTATTAATTTCAAGTCAGCATGCGCGTTAGCTGTTCCGTGAGATAAAATTTCCCTCGATCGGCACGAGATTATTCGTGAGGAGGAGAGAGAATGAGAGAGAGAGAGAGAGAGAGAGAGAGTCGGCCGCCGAGTCGCTGGCGTGCATGAATTTTTTATGATCGCGACGGGAATGCGAATGATATCGTGCGACGGTGCGTTTCCTCGCGATAGCATGCCGGCGTTTATGCAAGCCGACCGCAGGAATACGGCACAGGTGCATTACGCGAAGCGGCGAGGGCTATCGAACACTCCGGTTTCGGAGTAGCACGCGAGAGAGCGAGGAAGAGAGAGAGAGAGAAAGAGAGGGAGAGACGCAGGTAGACGGGGAGAGGCGAACGAGAGCCGTTGACTCGGACTCGAAAGGAAACTGTCGTGTCGGAATATTGTTGCACGAGCGGTATGCGAAGGATAGCCCGAGAAAATGCGAACATTGCGCATTGCATCGGCTCGGGAGGAATGTATCACTTAAGATCGAGTGCGCGATTAGAGATAGCGCGGCGCTCACGCGGCCGTTGCCACGGTTCTCCGGTTTTCCTTGATTTGTCAACGTCAGATTTCGATCTGGATTATTATTGTCCTCGCGTTCCCGCGAGTCTTCGAAGCCAGTGGCGAGAATGAACTCGACCTGCGCAATCGTAAGCTTTACACGCGAATCGTACTCTTCGCGTTCGGATCCGGATGGCGGGGAGATTAGCTTTTATAATCTCTTATAATCGTTATTCTCACATAAATAAATATGATTATTTCCCAAAGTGATTTCTTTTCATCGAAAGTGTCAATATAAAACGACAGGACACTTGTGCCCACTAATTGCACGCTTCATCCTGACGGTTTACAACGGTGAACTTCTCGCCGTTATCCCGTGCGCGTTTTTCACCGCGGAATATCTTTAATTATTAAATACAGATTCGCCGTCTCCCGTGGCGCTCCCCCTTCCCCCCTCCGTACACGCGATAGCTATCATTTTCTCCCCGGTGGAAACGGGCCGACGCGCGAGACGCACGCGATGCGCCGCCGGAACAAGATATTTCGGGCTCGCACGGTGGACCGTGAGCGGATAGCCGGGTGACTCATTATTTCGGCCCTTCGTTCTCATGCTCGTCCCCGCTTCCTGGGTGATACCGTGCCGGTCCTAGAGAGAAAGAGAGGAGAGCTCGCGTGTGCGCGTGTGTATATGCACGATGCACGCAACGCGGGTCAAACACAAAACAGGAGCGCCGTGAACGTAGCGGCGCGATTGTGTGTGCGCGCGCTGGAATCTCGAAACGCAGGCCCTCCGATTTCGGCTCGCTGCCGTATAATAATTTCAATAATCCCGGACCCCAACTACGGCCGGAATTAATAGCCGGCCAGAAAGCGAGAGTATACCAGCAAGACGGGAGGGGGCGGGCTGACTACCGGCGACGAAGAGGAGGACAGAGGAGTCGCGGCGGCGGCGTGAGCGAGCGAGAGGAGCCGAGAGCGCGGTTCATTCAGAGAGAAAGAGAGAGAGAGAGAAAACGGAGCGAAGAAGGGCGCCGATTAATTTCAGCTCGTTGGCGCGCCATCGATATCCGCGCTCTCGTATATCCGACCGCGGATTCTGCACTTCCGCGCGGACCGACGCGTTCTCGATGGAAATAATCATCGCTCGCGTATCGAAAGTGAGGCGCAGTTTCGCAATCGTCGTGTCGTATCGGGCATTACACGCGCGGCACGATCGGAGCCGCGCCGCATCTCGGAATTTCACGAGCCGCGAGCGGGAGGAGGTGGGCGAAGGTGGAAGGGAGCGCGTAGGAAAAGGGCGAGGTAGACGGAAGGGAGCGCTAAGCAGATGAGCGCCGCCCTGCCGCGGGGGTCCCGAACAGGTTCGAGCGCGAGAGCACTCTGTTGCAATTGCTTCGCCGTCGGTGCGTGCATAGAAAGATTTCACGGAGGTGGAGGATAAAAGCGCGAAGGAACGAACGTGCGGAGAGGAAAGCCGAGGAGAGAGAAGGACGGAGGAAGGGAAAGGGGGAAATGAAAGAAAGGAAAGACCGACTGCGGGAACGAGCGAGGTGGGCGAGGAGGGAGCCTTTAGTGATGAGATTCGATCCCGTGGAAGAAGCGAATTTGGCTACCTAATTCGCGAAAGAGGAGAAAGGGGGGGGGGAGCGAAAGTGTCCGTCTCTCTTTCTCCCTTCCTCCCTGCGCCCTCTCTCGCTCCTTCCCTCCGCATCCGTCTCTTCCTCTCGCGGGCAACCAGCGCCGCAAATGAGATTACGCGGATCCCGCACTTCAAACGGCGCTTTATTCACCCCACCAGGCCACCGCGGGCTGGGACGAATTGACAATTGACAGAATTGATACAGCGGGAGCCACGTGTGCGCCGGCTGGAAACGCGTGTTTCGCCCGCGGCCGTCGGCTCTCTATCTTCCTCGCGAAATTGCGTCCGCACCCCCGTTCACCCCCCCCCCCCCC